>NC_079502.1:2563141-2621813 GCF_030052815.1 Hevea brasiliensis
GATAAATTAGCAGTCCTCTCGCCCGAGATCGGTTCACCGATTATATTGGTAGACCGATTCGAGATCGACACGATCGACATTTTCGATCTTGATCTGTAAATTAGTCTGGTTCTCTCACTGTCATCAGATGTGGTTCTCATGATTCTCCGATCACCGGGATTATAAATTTTCAGTCGAGGAGCAAAGAGAACAGTCGAAAAAAGATCAAAAACGATCACCATGGCCGGAATTGTTACCGGAGAAACTAGAACAGGAGAAATGGAAAATGGAAGGAGGAGAAATGAAATGTGGAAGAGTTTCCCTGCTGAGGCATATATATATATATAGGGCCTGAGCATTTATTGCATACAAAAACCGAAGCGGATACATTAGTAACCGAAGAATTAAATGCTTTGACTAAGGCAGGTCAGGTAAAGAAGAAAGTTCTAGAAGGGGAGAGTTCGGGGAGAGGGGCCTGATATGAGAGATCGGAAAAGGGTCATAATAGAGAGATCGGAAGGAATAAAAGAACGAAAAGCACGAAGAAGATGAGATGACTTCTAATAACTCTCTACATAATCAGAGCCGAGGTTGTTAAAGCGTTGCAGGCGTGATCAAATCTTCACCGCACGCCTCATTTGCAGAATCGCCCACATTGCTGACAGACGCCAAAAACAGTTATGATAGTTCTGTACATCACAATCCCCACCGTTGATTATACTTGCGAGGATGAACTCGGAGCCCTTGGATCAAAAATAGACGACAGGTCCGGCGCCTTTTATTCCCAGCCCTCGGATCCATCTTGTAAGGCAGGATCCTGAGCCGTTGGATCAGGAAGAGAAAGGACGGATATTATGGATAGGATCCCAGCCATCCATTTTGATTCTCTTTAATTCTCAGACATCAGATTATGTCCTTTGAAATCCAAACCTTCCATCTCCACAGGAGAGATCCTGACCTTTCATTAGGATTACCCGTTCCCTATAAATACCTGCATGCAATACTGTAGAGGGGGACGGGCAAAAAAAAAGGTGGTGGTGATTATAGTGAAAAGACTCTGAAATTTGATTCAGTCTTGCTACTTTGCCATTCTGAGCTTTTGAGAAACTTTAGAAAGCAGTTTTCTTAAGTATCTTCATTGAAGGAGTTCTGGACCCTGAAATTCTTTGTTTTCAGTGTTTGTTCATTACTCTATGAGACCACTTTTCCTTTTTCTTCCATTTTTGTCTTCGCCGCTCTAACATCAGTATATTACTCTCCAAGATTAACTGCATTCTGTCCCGGTTCCCGTCGCTTCGACTCAACTGCATTCTGACGTGGTTCCCATTACTTCGAAGTAAGCATTAGTCTTTCGGCCATCAGCTTTCAGCACTGCAATATTTGAGGATTCTGGAGTCATTCCATCCGTCTCCTTAACTCTCCACAGGTAAGCGTCTAAACTATCATTTTGTCGAATACCCATGTTTATTTTCTCCAGCTTTCTTTTGAAATTTCTTCTATATCCAGTTGCATTAAAATCTCAAAATAGATTGTCCAGTCAAATAGTTATTTCCTATGTCTTCATTTATTTTTCATTTCCTTCAAGAGTAGACATTCAATTCACAGGTAGCTTGTAAGTACTTAGAAGGACGTAAGCAGGAATGTTTCGATGTGAGAATTTTCAATCAAATAAAAAATGACAAAAAGGATAGGTGTAACAATAGGTCAAATAGTAGGTCAAACAAATAAGTAATGAGGTCGGGCTACAAAATGAGCCCAGGAGATAACATAATAGAGTGGGAACCGAGATAGGATCAGGCCCCAGACTAGTAACTAAAAGAGATCGGATATTGCCAACCAAAGAGTTCTGATAAGGCGATCACATAGGAGATCGGTGAGAAGTTCGGTCTTGTATTCACGCTCTAGTTATAAGGCTCTGTGGGTTAGAAGAAGCTCTGCACCGGTTTCTTGTGCCCCGCTCGGCCAGAATCTTTAGTTCAAAGTCCTTACGATATGCGATCCTAACGAATATTTTAAGAGATCGGGGGAGAGTTTGTACCCGATTCTCATTCTAAATTTAAATGTATGGAGATCGGAGGAGAGTTCTTATCCGAGATCCTTCACTTAAAACTTCAAACCGAATACTTTAAGAGATCGGGGGAGAGTTCTTACCCGATTCTCAGTAAAAAATTTTAATAGGTAGAGATCGGAGGAGAGTTCTTATCCGAAATCTCCCACTTAAACTTTAAATCAAATACTCTAAGAGATTGGGGGAGAGTTCTTACCTGATTCTCAACCAAAATTTTTAACAAAATATGTGGAGATCGAAGGAGAGTTCTTATCTGAGATCATTCGCTTAAATTTTTAACGAACATACTTTAAGAGATCGGGGGAGAGTTCTTACCCGATTCTCAACCAAATTTTAATAAAATATGTAGAGATCGGGGGAGAGTTCTCACCTGATTCTCAACCAAAATTTTAATAAAATATGTGGAGATCGGAGGAGAGTTCTTATCCGAAATCCTTCGCTTAAAAACTCTAAACGAAATACATTAAGAGATCGAGAGAAAGTCCCTACCCGAATTCTTTTAACTAAAGCCCGAATTAAGATATCATAATATACAAAGTAACCCAAACAAAGATCAGCTACCTGATGCCTACTCACTAAGGGTCATCTCATGCACTCATGTTCTTGGGCAGCCCTGAATAGTGAAATATCAAACATTTCTTTTATCCATACAAAGGATTAACATTGTCACTCCAACCCCCAAATTACCAATTTCAATTTATAAAGAGCATAATATTAAATTTGCTTACCCTCATTAAGGGACGAGGTGGGGTGCCTAACACCTTTCCCACCCGTATACGGACCCCGAACTTAGAATCTCTGTTTTCGAAGTGGTTTCCTTTTTAAATTTTTATTACAAATGGTTTTCTTTAATTTCCCTCAAAATTAAAGTGGCAACTCCTTACTCTTTCCCACTTCGGTGAGAGCTTTCGTCTGGGCGACCGCAAAATACCTTGCAACAGGTACTAAAATACTCCTCCTCCATTCATCAGGTATTTTCTTTGAGTTTAGAATCTTATTAAATAATTTAGTTAACCATGCCACTTGCATATCTCCCAAATACTTCCACACTTCAATTGGTATTTCATCGAGTCCACAGGCTTTACTCACTTTCATTCTCTTAAGTGCTTCATTTACTTCTAAAAATCTAATCATTCTAGTATAATTCACATTCTTTTCTATTGCTATGTAGTCTAGATTCACGCTATTACCATTTTAATTATTATTAGAGAGATCATCAAAATAATTTCTCCATCTTTCTTTAATGTCTTCATCTTTCACCAACACTTTTCCTTCTTTATCCTTAATGCACCTAATAATAATAATAATTTATTTTCAAGTGATTTACAACTTCCTCCTCTACTCCAAAATCACCAAACAAAAAATCGAGTCCCAAGCCACAAGGGAGCAATACAACGGTAAAAAATGAAGCCTATTCTTACACTAGTAAAAGACATACAAATCCAAAGTAGCTTAGTAGCTTTCAATGTTCTTACTGAGAGAAAAACTGATAAGATTCTGTAGTATTGCAATTTACGAGGTATAGAGCCTAGATGGGTGGTTTTTCCTCCTCACCCCCACTATCCCTATTTGTGCCTTCTTTGAGGACAAAAATGGTCATCTAATATTCTGTAAACATGTTATCACAGAATACAGGCATTCTTGTTAATTCTTACAGATCCTGAAAATCAATAATGTAGCAAGAAAAATAAAATGTTCAAGAAATCACTATACAATTTGAACAATTCTTATAGATCCTGAACATCAATAATGTAGAAGAAAAAAAAACAATTGATCACCCGTCTACAATGTTTAAAAGCATTGATTAGAAATATAGATATCAATTTCATAATAATAATAATCACCTAAGTGCATGCATATTCACGCTCAATTATTAGTTTTAAAAGTCTCCTGTAAAGGTATAAGATGCAAAAAGGAGCCTGCATAGAAAACCTTATACAGCAGCCCCCAGCAACTCCCTCTTTACGCTCTCCTTAATCCTTCTTTCAAGCTTCGGTCTAAAATGCCTTATGAGGCCCTGCACAGGCCAAGCCACAGCATCTCCCAATGCACAGATAGTGTGACCTTCAATTTGTTTTGTCACCTCTTGAAGCATATCTATCTCTTCCAAGTTTGCATTCCCAACCTTTAACCTTTCCATGATGATCCAAAGCCATCCTGCCCCCTCCCTGCAAGGAGTGCACTGCCCACAACTCTCGTGCTTTGATGTGGCCCAACCGCAAGTGCACGGGTCGTACAAGTAATACAGTAAAGATATCGTTCCCACGAGGAGTTGAGTTAATGATTGAATTTTTGATATAAAAGTTGACTAAATCGAAGTATTTTTGAAATTAAAGTAATGAATTGATGGGTATTGAGAATGTGAAATCTATATGTGCAAAATTAATATTCTATTCATCAATGTATTAATTAAACTAAAATTGCATCAAATTGAAATAAGCAAGTTCAAATATGGTAAGATTCTAAAATGGCAAGCAATTAAATTCAATTGAAAATTAACAATGGTAAAAAAGCGATTCCGGAGTACGGGATTTCATATTCGAGCTATTTTGGGATTTTAAATTGGTTATCCAATCTTATGAAACTTATGGGTTTTAAGGAGATTAATTCTTAAATCCTTTGAATTCCCTTTCGAGTGAGACAAAGAGTGCCTTACTCAATCTAATCCTACTTTCGTGGACTTAGAGTTAATTAAGACCCATTAAGTTCTTTAATTAATCTGTGAATCCTCTTAATCCTTAGCCTATTTCTAGGTCTAAGTTAATTAAGTCCAATTTCTTGATTATCTATCACAGGGCCTTCTCCTTTCGGTGCTTCAACCATGGATTAAGAACATCACTTAATGGGATCCTACACTAAGCATGTCATTAAGCACACAAGAAATGAATAAAACTCATTAAGACCACAAAATATGGATTACCCAATCAAAATCCACAAAATATCTCAAATATTACAATCCTTACTCCAGAATCAAAAGTAAACTACTCACTATCCATAATGCTTACAAGATATTATGAGTTTATAAGGAAATAAAGCTTTAATCTAAGCTAAGAAATAAGAAATTAAACACTAGAAATGTAGAAAAATGTAAGGAAAGAAAGAAATCTGCAAATCTTGGTTGAAAATGGTGTGGAAGGTGAAAGTGACTCTTCAAATTCTGCCTCTCCTCTTCCTTTCCTTTTCTGCTCCTTTTTCCTCCCCCTAAAATGGGAAAATGAGACTATTTATAGCATTTTTCTGACATGGAGCCCTAAAATGGTATGTTCTAGGAGGAATTATCTGAGGGAATCTTCTGCCAGCTCATTAATGAACTCTTTATGGGACTGCATAAGTGGACTGCATAAGTCATGCAGTCCCTTATGCGATTTCAGCTTTCTGGTCACTTATGCGAATCGCATGACTTGGTGCATAGGTTATGCACAATTCCGTGAAAGTGCATAAGGAGGCGTGAATGTGCATAAGCTATGCGATCTCCTTATGCACATTTATTTGGTTCTGAGCAGTGATTTTTCTCCTTATGCAGAACTACATAGCTTATGCGGCAAGTTATGCATAGTTTGGTCAATGCATATTTCAGCTTGAAAACTTGTTTTTGACATCTTTGGCTGTAGAAGACACTCCTTAATGGCAAAATTCTCTTCGGTCCTTCAAAAACAACATATTTAATACAAAACAAAGTAAAAATTACAAATTAATGCAAAATTGGCAACTATGAAAAACTAACTAATTAACTAATGAAATTAGCTAAAAATGACTAATAATCAAATAAAAATGGTTATAAAATTAGACCTAAATGACTATGCAAAATATATGCATCAAATACCCCCAAACTCAAGCTTTTGCTTGTCCTCAAGCAAACTTTAAAATGTGATGCAAAACTTTTAGGGGTGCCTTATTCAAAGAGCTATGAAAATCACCTATTAAAGTAACTTAACACACCTTCAGCCATACCAGCAATCCATATACCCATCCTTCAAAATGCAAAGAATTTAATGCTTATCCAAGCTTTCACCGCTTAGCCATCAAGTCAATTATCATTCAAAATCCCCAAACCAACAAATCAAAAGAGAAAGTCATGCTCAAAAGGAATTCTAGGACAATCAATAGGCAAAGTGTCTCTATATAGAATGATGGAATTAAATGAATGAATGGATAATTTTCCAATCCCATAGGCAAATTCCGTACTCCTATCTCCACTAATGTAACAAGTACTATCAAGAGATCAAAGGTCTTTTTAGGGATGTAATGGGGCCATGGGGTTCAAAATGAGGCTAAGAAGAAAGATGGGTAAAAAGTATTCAAAGCATGAGAATATTTTCAATTTTGAAACATAAGGTACACTTTATTATATCTTTTTCTCTTTTTTTTTATATAGGAGAAAGAAATACACAATGAGGATTGTCAAGTGCTAGCATATTTTACAAAACACATAAAATGGAGGGACATTTTGATACTTTAGACTCGTATTTTGCATTTTCTTTTGATGCTTGTCCCTAAAATTTTGCCACCCCCAAACTCATTTCTTTTAATATTTTGGGTGGATTTCTTTCATTTTGAATGGCAATAGTGAAAAGCACATATACTAGCACTCTTACAAGATGACAAGCACTTATTCTCCCTTTTATTGTATATATTTTTTTCTTTTTTTGATTTTTATTTTTATTTTTTTAGAAAGTATACCTAATATTCAGTATTATTCTCATGAAAATGGTTGGAGTGTTTGGTTCATTGGCTAGGTAACAATAAGGATTTCAAGGAAAATCAGGAATAAAAAAAAGCTCAAAGGGGTTTGCAAGGGTCAATTTTAATTAGGAAAAGGGCCAAAGGTTTAAAATAAGAAGGTTTAAATCAAAGAATGCCTAATCATCTCTCTTTTCAAGTACAAGCTAGTATTTCGCCTTGAAAGGTTTAGAAAACTTGTTCTAGGATTGGTGAGACATCATTTGACTACCTTATATCCAATAACTCCCTCTAAACACTTTCATCTCCAAATGACTAGTTGGGTGGCTTTTTGGCTAAGAAGATATAGGCAAGGGATAGACACTTCAAAACCTTGCACCTTTTAGGAAACTTTCAATCCACAAACCCAACTAAAAGGTGAGTCAAATCACTCTCATAGGCACATTTTCAATACTCAAGGGATTTGGCAAAAGATTTTAATGCATGGTGCATGATTTCTAAAATGAGTGATGTATTAACTAAATGGAGGAAGTCTATTTGTGTGCAATGTGTACAATTTGTCTATTTGTATTTGTGCTATGTGATGTATAATGCGTATGTAAATATGTAATGTGTATGTATGTGTGGATGTATATGTAAAATATTTACAATATATGTAAATGAAATGGGATGAGATGTTCCTATACTCAAAATGTGAAAAATGAAGCAAATGTGAAGAATAAAGCAAGAAATCAAAATGCACCCCCAAACTCAAAATTAGACATTGTCCTCAATGTCTCAAGTAGTAGATAACCAAAACTCAAAGCAAATAATATTGACCAGGAATTGTAAAATTAAGAGCAAAAAGAAAGAGTTACCTGGTATGGAGCAGATGAGAATTCAAGATAAAGGGATGCATAAGAAGCTACACAGGTTATGCAGAGTAAAATGCTGTCCAGATCAAGTGCATAAGTAGGGTGCATAAGCCGTGCAGTTCTGCATGAGTGGCAATATGGGTTGCATAGGCTATGCAGGACATTTACATAAGGGGAATACATCCTGTGCAATTATGCATAAGTAGCAGAAAGGGTTGCACAGGCTGTGCAAAATATTTGCATAAGGAAATTCATAGCCTGTGCAGTGTATACAAAAGCTGCTGCATGAGGATTAGCAAGGGGAAATGTATAACCAGCAGAAGCATTGAAATATATACATAGTATGGGCAAATATGTACAAAATGGCAGTCAAAGAAAATTAATGGAATAGCTATCCAATAAAACTTCAAGAAAAGCAGAATTTAAAACAAACTAATTCAAAACAAACAAACATAAGTCAAAACAAACTATAAATGTTTGAACATATTTACAAAGAAAAGGTCCTACAAGATTGAACAAAAGTAAAACAGAAGCTAATCTAGTTCTATTGTTTTGCCCTTGTCCAAAGATGTTGCTAAGGGGCTGGTGGCTCTTTACTATTGTGAAATGATGGTCTTTGGAGGAGGTGATGGAGGTGGGGGTGGCATGCCCAGAAAGATCATGAGTTGCTTCACCATCTCCTTCAATTCTTTCTGCTTGTCCCTAGTTTCCATGACAAGGTCAAATAGGTGATCATGACGATCCTTGAGTGTATCAAGACCAGTGTCAAGTTTCCTATCCACAAAGTATATATCATCACTAAGCCTTTCAAGATAGGTGAATAAGCTTTAGTGTTGAATGCAGGAGGGGCTGTGGATGAGGAAGGTTCAGCTGTAGGAGGTATGGGCAGTGAGAGGTCTGGGGTGTCTGTGCGAGTGAGGGTGGGATGGGTTCAGTGGAGTGCTGTGGAACTGATGGAAAAGGTTGGGCTTCTGGTTGTGCAATGGGCTCAGTTTCTGCTGCAGGTTGTGGAATGTCAGAATGTGGCAAACTGAACCCTGTTTTGGTTAAGTGGGCAGTATCAAAATATAAAGTGTCCACAAGTGCTGGTATTGGGTGCTCTTCAGGATTAAAACCAAAATGCTTAGCTATAACTGTTATGAGCCCACCCAAAACAATGTCACCTATGGATTTAGTGGCAATATGAGCACATGCTCACAAAAGAAATAACCAGGAGAAACCTTGACCCTGTGAAATGCACACCATAACATAAATAATTCAGATTTCCCCACACGTAACTAGTCCCTCTGCCCAATATGGTGCTAGCAATCAGCCTATGAATAAACCTAAGTGCAGGGTCAAGTATTTGGGAGGTTTTTGATCTTCCAGCAGAGAAAGTTTGGGGTTGGTTTGTGATAATTCTCCAAAATTGGGCAGCATTCCAAATACCCTTGTTGGCTACCTCTACTCCAGTATGTGGCACCCGAAATAACCCATCAATTGCAAAACCAAAAATGCTATGAAATTGGTCCAATGACAGCTCTCTATTTTGCCCCAAACATCTAAATTTCATAATTGGCTTATGGTCTACATCATGCAATTTGAGGGTAGCAGAGAATGAAGAAATAAACTCCAAAACTAGAGTTGGATAAACTATCTCCTGCTTATGCACAAATCCCATCCAACCCATACCATCAAGATATGTAACTACATTGTCAAATAAACCAAGAGATTGTAGAGAATCGGCAGAAATATAACTAGTGGGTTGTACCCTCCTATCCTTGAGTCTCTTAAAAGCTGCCTTTTGAATTGTATCAGGAAGAGGCCAAGGTAGCTTTGATACCTGTGAAGCTACTGAAATTGGCTTTTTGCTGGAAGAGGGTGTGGAGGCTGGAGCTTTTGGCTTTTTAGGTGGTGGTTCCGACAATGGGGTGGGTGATGCGTCCCAACCGCAAGTGCACGGGTCGTACAAGTAGTATAGAAAAATATCGATCCCACGAGGAGTTGTGTTAATGATTGAATTTTCGATATAAAAGTTGACTAAATTGAAGTATTTATGAAATTAAAATAATGAATTAATGGGTAATGGAGTATGAAATCTAAATGTGCAAAATTAATATTCTATTCAACAATGTATTAATTAAACTAAAATTGCATCAAATTGAAGTAAGCAAGTTCAAATATGGCAATATTAAAAATGACAAATGATTAAATTCGATTAGAAATTAACAATGGTAAAAAAAAGGTGATTCCGGAGTTCGGGATTTCATATTCGAGCTATTTTGGGATTTTAAATTGGTTGTCCAATCCTATGAAACTTATGGGTTTTAAGGAGATTAATTCTTAAATCCTTTGAATTCCCTTTCGAGTGAGACAAAGAGTGCCTTAATCAAACTAATCCTACTTTCGTGGAGTTAGAATTAATTAAGACCCTTTAAGTTCTTTAATTAATCTGTGAATCCTCTTAATCCTTAGCCTATTTCTAGGTCTAAGTTAATTAAGTCCAATTTCTTGATTATCTATCACAAGGCCTTCTCCTTTCGGTGCTTCAACCATGGATTAAGAACATCACTTAATGGGATCCTACACTAAGCATGTCATTAAGCATACAAGAAATGAATAAAACTCATTAGGACCACAAAATATGGATTACCCAATCAAAATCCACAAAATATCTCAAATATTACAACCCTTACTCCAGAATCAAAAGTAAACTACTCACTATCCATAATGCTTACAAGATATGATGAGTTTAAATGGAAATAAAGCTTTAATCTAAGCTAAGAAGTAAGGAATTAAACACTAGAAATGTAGAAAAGTGTAAAGAAAGAAAGAAATCTGCAAATCTTAGTTGAAAATGGTGTGGAAGGTGAAGATGGCCCTTCAAATTCTGCTCAGCCCCTCTCCTTTTCTTCTTTGCTCCTTTCTTTTCTCTTTTTTTAAAATGGGAAAATGGGACTATATATAGCATTTTTCTGACATGGAGCCCTAAAATGGTATGTTCTAGGAGGAATTATTTGAGGGAATCTCCTGCCAGCTCATTAATGAACTCTTCATGGGACTGCATAAGTTATGCAGTCCCTTATGCAGTTTTCGGCTGGTTCTGGGTCACTTATGCGGAGCTGCATAACTTGGTGCATAGGTTATGCACAATTTCGTGAATGTGCATAAGGGAGGTGAGAATGTGCATAAGCTATGCAGTCTCCTTATGCACATTTCGACTGGTTCTGGAACAGTGATTTTTCTCCTTATGCAGATCTGCATAGCTTATGCGGCAAGTTATGCACAATTTGATCAATGCATATTTCAACTTGAAAACTTGTTTTTGACATCTTTGGCTGTAGAAGACACTCCTCAATGGTAAAATTCTCTTCAGTCCTTCAAAAACACCATTTTTCCTACAAAACAAAGTAAAAATTACAAATTAATCCAAAATCGATAATTATGAAAAACTAACTAATAATAGAATAAAATGGCTATAAAATTAGACCTAAATGACTATGCAAAATGTATGCGTCAAATACCCCCAAACTCAAGCTTTTGCTTGTCCTCAAGCAAACTTTAAAATGTGGTGCAAAGTTTTTAGGGGTGCCTTATCCAAAGAGTTATGAAAATTACCAATTGAAGTAACTTAACACACCTTCAGCCATACCAGCAATCCATATACCCATCCTTCAAAATGCAAAGAATTTAATGCTTATCCAAGCTTTCACCGCTTAGCCATCAAGTCAATTATCATTCAAAATCCCCAAACCAACCAATCAAAAGAGAGAGTCATGCTCAAAAGGAATTCTAGAACAATCAATAGTCAAAGTGTCTCTATATGGAATGATGGAATTGAATGAATGAATGAATAGTTTTCCAATCCCATAGGCAAATTCCCTACTCCTATCTCCACTAATGTAGCAAGTACTATCAAGAGATCAAAGGTCTTTTTATGGATGTAATGGGGCCATGGGGTTCAAAAATGAGGCTAAGAAGAAAAATGGGTAAAAAGGATTCAAAGCATGAGAATATTTTCAATTTTGACAACATAAGGTACACTTCTTATTTTATTATATTTTTTTTTCTTTTTCTCTTTTTTTTATATATGGAGGAGAGAAACACACAATGAGAATTGTCAAGTGCTAGCATAGTTTACAAAACATATAAAAATGGAGGGACATTTTGATACTTTAGACTTGTATTTTGCATTTTCTTTTGATGCTTGTCCCTAAAATTGCCACCCCCAAACTCATTTCTTTTAATACTTTGGGTGGATTTCTTTCATTTTGAATGATAATAGTGAAAAGCACATATACTAGCACTTTTACAAGATGACAAGCATTTCTTCTCCCTTTTATTGTATATTTTTTATATTATTTTTTAGAAAGTGTACCTAACATTCAATATTATTCTCATGAAAAGGGTTGGAGTGTTTGGTTCATTGGCTAGGTAGCAATAAGGATTTCAAGAAAAATTAGGGATAAAAAGGCTCAAAGGGGTTTTCAAAGGTCAATTTTAATTAGGAAAAAGGCCAAAGGTTTAAAATGAGAGGGTTTAAATCAAAGAATGCCTAATCATTTCTCTTTTCAAGTATAGGCTGGTATTTCGCCTTGAAATGTTTAGAAAATTTGTTCTAGGATTGGTGAGACATCATTTGACTATCTTATATCTAATAACTCCCTCTAAACACTTCCTTCTCCAAATGACTAGTTGGGTGGCTTTTTGGCTAAGAAGATATAGGCAAGGGATAGACACTTCAAAACCTTGCACCTTTTAGGAAACTTTCAATCCACAAACCCAACTAAAGGGTGAGTCAAATCATTCTCATAGGCACATTTTCAATACTCAAGGGATTTGGCAAAAGATTTTAATGCATGATGTATGATTCCTAAAAATGAGTAATGCATTAACTAAATGGAGGAAATCTATTTGTCTATTTGTGTGCAATGTAATGTATAATGTGTATGTAAATGTGTAATATGTGTGTGTATGGATGTATATGTAAAATATTTACAATATATGTAAATGGAATGGAATGAGATGCTCCTATACTCAAAATGTGAAAAATAAAGCTAAAATCAAAATGTGCACCCCCAAACTCAAAATTGGACATTGTCCTCAATGTCTCATGCAATGTATTATCAAAAGTCAAAGCAAATAGTAATTACTAGGATTTGTAAAGATTAAGAGCAAAAAGAAAGAGTTACCTGGTATGTAGCAGATGAGAATTCAAGATAAAGGGATGCATAAGAAACTGCATAGGTCATGCAGAGTTAAGGGCTGTCCAGAGTATGTGCATAGGTAAGGTGCATAAGCCATGCGGTGCTGCATAAGAGGCAATATATGTTGCATAGGCTATGCAGGACAGTTGCATAAGGGGAATACAACCTGTGCAGTGTATACAAAAGCTGCTGCATGGGAATTGGCAAGGGGGATGTACAACCAGCAGTAAAAGTATTGAAATATATACAGAGTATGGGCAAATATGTACAAAAGGGTAAGAAGTGCAATAAAAATCAAAGAAGACTAATGTAATAGCTATCCAATAAAACTTCAAGAAAAACAGAATTTAAAACAAACTAATTCAGAACTAACAAACATAATCCAAAACAAACTATAAATGTTTGAACATATTTACAAAGGAAAAGTCCTACGAGATTGAACAAAAGTAAAATGAAGCTAATCTATGTCTATTGTTTTGCCTTTGTCCAAGGATGTTGCTAAGAAGTGGTGGCAAT
This sequence comes from Hevea brasiliensis, assembly GCF_030052815.1. Lineage (NCBI taxonomy): Eukaryota > Viridiplantae > Streptophyta > Magnoliopsida > Malpighiales > Euphorbiaceae > Hevea > Hevea brasiliensis. The sequence goes on from NC_079502.1 coordinate 2,576,425, forward strand.
TCTTTTGTCGAAAAGATGGTTCTAGAGGAGGGGATGGAGGTGGGGGTGGCATGCCCAAAAGATCATGAGTTGCTTCACCATCTCCTTCAGTTCTTTCTGTTTGTCCCTGGTTTCCATGACAAGGTCAAATAGTTGATCATGACGATCCTTTAGTGTATCAAGACCATTGTCAAGCTTCCTATCCACAAAGAATATATCATCACTAAGCCTTTCAAGATAGGTAAATAAGGCTTTAGTGTTGAATGCAGGAGGTGCTGTGGATGAGGAAGGTTCATATGTAGGAGGTATGGGCTGAGCAGAGGTAGCTGGAATGTCCTGTGTAGGCTGAGGGGTGGGGTAGGTGTAGTAGGTGTCTTTGTGGACTGGTGTGAAAGGTTGGGTTTCGTTGTGCAATAGGCTCGATTTCTGCTGCGGGGTGGGCGATATCAAAACATGACATTGAACCCTGTTTTGGTTAAGTGTGCAGTATCAAAATATGAAGTGTCCTCGAGTGCTGGTATTGAGTGCTCTGCAGGATTAAAACCAAAATGCTTGGCTATGACAGTGATGAGCCCACCCAAAACAATGTCACCTATGGATTTGGTGGCAATATGCAGCACATGTTCACAAAAGAAGTAACCAGGAGATACCTTAACTTTGTGAAATGCACACCATAACATAAATAGTTCAGATTTTCCCACAAAGACTAACTAGTCCCTCCGCCAATATGGTGCTAGCCATCACCTATGAATAAAGCTAAGTGCAGGGTCAAGGATTTGGGATGTTTTGGATCTTCCAGCAGAGAAAGTTTGAGGTTGGTTTGTTATGATTCTCCAAAATTGGGCAGGATTCCAAATGCCCTTGTTGGCTACCTCTACTCCAGTATGTGGTACTCTAAATAACCCATCAATTGCAAAACCAAAAATGCTATGAAATTGGTCTAATGAGCTTCTATATTGCCCCAAGCATCTACAGTTCCGAAGTGGCTTATGGTCTACATCATGCAACTTGAGGGTCGCAGAGAATGCAGAAATAATCTCCAAAACTAGAATTGGCTAACCTACCTCTTGCTTATGCACAAATTCTGTCCAACCCATACCATCAAGAAATGTAACTACATTGTCAAATAAGCCAAGAGATTGTAAAACATCAGCAGATATATACCTAGTGGGTTGTACCTTCCTATCCTTAAGGCGCTTAAAAGCTGCTTTTTGAATCGTATCAGGGAGAGGCCAGGGTAGCTTTGATACAAATGAGGATGCCAAATTGTCTTTTCTTTGGAAGAGGTGTAGAGGCTGGAGCTTTTGGCTTTTGGGAGGCGGTTCCGACAATGGGGTGGGTGGGTCTTTGCGTTTGGACAGAGGAGGAGCAGAGGACATGGGTCGCACAGATTTGGATCGGATTTTGCGTTTGTATGTGGTTGGGGGAGGTAGTGGGGGTGTCGTTTGTGGTGGAGGATTAGAAGTGGGGTGTATCGATGACAATGGAGAGACTTCGAGAGGAGAGGCGGGGCGGGAATGTGGAGGGGAATCCATTGCCGATGGAAAAAAGATAGGGGGAAATAAAAATGTAGGGGGGAATTTAGGGTTTTCGTGAGGAGAGTGCTAGTGGAGAAGATGGGAGAGAGACGGCGAGGATGCCGGAAGGAATGGAGGTTGAAGGGCGGTCATGGGGTGAAGAGTCGGGAAGTGGAGGTGGGAAGTTTTGTTTGTCGAAAATGAATTTGAATCGGGTTTGTAAGAGACTGCATGAGGGGAAAATGAGTTATGCATAACCTGTGCACTCTTTTGTACATGTTTCAGAATGATTTAAACTTCAGAGAAATGGCTTATGCACAAGTGCATAGGTCATGCACTGTCCTTATGCATGTTTCGGTGACCCTTGAAATGTTGAGGAGCGAAGTCATGCGGGAGTGCATAAGTTATGCACTCCCCTTATGCATCTCTCGGCAGAAGTGGTGTTTCAGAAAATTGGGTCATGCAGAAGTGCATAGGTTATGCACTCTGCTTATGCACCGTTCGGCAATTTTTGGAATTTTGGTTAGTGGTCATGCAGATGTGCATAAGCTATGCACTCTGCTTATGCACTCTGCGGTGGGTTTTGAAATTCAGAATCTTTGGTTATGCAGAAGTGCATAACTTATGCATGTTCCTTATGCAGGTCTCGGCAACTGTTGGAATTTTCTGATTTCTGGTCATGCAGAAGTGCATAGGTTATGCACTCTGCTTATGCACCCCTCGGCAGAATTGAATTTTTGGAGTTCTTGGTTATGCGGAAGTGCATAACTTATGCACCTTCCTTATGCACCCCTTGGCAGAATTGGAAGTTCAGAGTTTTTGGTTATGCAGAAGTGCATAGGTTATGCACTTTGCTTATGCAGACTTCGGCAGAGAGAGAAAATGCAGAATTTGAAGTTGTGCAAATGTGCATAAGTCATGCACTCACCTTATGCAAGTTTTGACAGATATGAAATTTGACAAAATGAGGTTATGCAGAAGTGCATAAGCTATGCACTCTCCTTATGCACTTGCAATAAAGGTGAAAAATGGCAAGAATTGTGGTTATGCAGGATTGCATAAGCTATGCAATTGCTTATGCACAATTTAACAAGATCAAGAATGCAATAGAACATGGATTGCAAGTGCGAAAAATACCCTAGAATAAGGAAATATAATTCCATGAAGCATAAACCATGAGAATTTTCACCAAAAACACATCAATATAGACAAAGTATATCAAAAAGGCATCACACAAGCATGTAAAAATGGATCCTACATAAAAGACCTTTGAGAACTATGCCATTTTGAGTCAAATTCTGCAAATCAACATTTAGCACATAAAACTCCATAAGATCTGCATGAAGTTGCATCTAACCACAAATGAGAAATGAACTCTCCAAGTTTTGCCAAGAAAATGCAGCATTTCTATCTTGAATTCTACAACCCAAAGAAGCTCAAAACTGCAAAAATAACTCACTTACCACCATATTAACATTATAAGCACACATATTAAAAAGTTACACACCCAACCTCACCAAAAGCATAAGTCATTAGCTGCAGACACTCTTTTTTTTTTTTTTTTTTGCAGAATGTACCTTTCCTCTGCATAAGCCAGATTGCAGATCCTGCACAGGTTATGCAGCAAAAAGCAATCAGTTTTTGGGAAAATTTGAAGGACAAAATTTTCAAGTTAAGAATCACTTCCCAATCAGTTTACCAGCCTTTCTTCATTGAATTACATCTACAAGTGACAAGATTTAACAATGTCAAAAATTTAATTTGGAGAGATTTAAGATAAAAACAAAATTAATGAAAATGAAAGTAAATCAACAAAAGCAAAATAAAAGGACTTGGGATGCCTCCCAAGAGGGCTATTTTGTAGTCCTTAGCTGGACTCTTCATGAATTTCACTGAAAAGAGGTGAGGGATTAGAGAGCTTGTAACAGTTTGCTCCCTTTATTGGGTCTCCAGTTATGTAATGCTTCAATCTATGCCCATTGACCTTAAAATTCCCAGATTTTTCACTCCAAATTTCAATTGCTCCATAAGGGAAAACCTTAGAAACTCTATATGGACCAGTCCACCTTGACTTAAGTTTTCCAGGGAACAATTTCAATCTTGAGTTGAACAACAAAACTGAATCACCTTCTTTGAATTCCTTTTTCCTCAGATGCTTATCATGCCAAACCTTAGTTCTTTCTTTGTAAATACGGGCACTTTCATAAGCATCCATCCTTAATTCCTCAAGCTCATTAAGTTGTAACAACCTTTTCTCACTAGCTTGCTTAAGATCAAAATTCAAGGTTTGAATGGCCCAATATGCTCTATGTTCTAGCTCCACAGGTAAATGACAAGACTTACCATACACCAACCTAAAGGGAGTAGTTCCTATAGGGGTTTTGTAGGCAGTCCTATATGCCCATAAAGCATCATCTAGTTTGATAGACCAATCTTTCCGAGAATTGTTCACTGTTTTCTCCAAAATATGCTTGAGCTCTCTGTTAGAAATTTCAACTTGTCCTGAAGTTTGAGGATGGTATGGGGTAGCTATCTTGTGCACTACACCATACTTCCTCATTAAGCTCTCAAATTGCTTATTACAAAAATGGGAACCCCCATCACTAATTATAGCCCTAGGAGCTCCAAATCTGCTCAAGACAAATTTCTTCAAGAATTTCACTACCACTCTGGCATCATTAGTTGGAGTTGCAATAGCTTCCACCCACTTTGACACATAATCAACCCCAACTAAGATGTATCTATTACCATATGAAGGAGGGAATGGCCCCATAAAATCTATTCCCCAAACATCAAATAATTCCACTTCAAGAATATTATTTAGGGCATTTGATCTCTTTTGACAAATTTCCACTCCTTTGACATTTATCACAATTCAACAAAAATTTCCTCACATCCTTAAAAGATTTGGCCAAAAGAAACCAGCTTGCAAAATTTTACTAATTTGTCTTAGAGATGCCAAAATGACCTCCATAATCGAAGCATGGCAATGATGCAAAATACTGCACCTCCTCTTCAGAATACATCTTCTAATTAGACCATCACAACATCTCCTAAAGAGTAAAGGATCATCCCATCTATAAAACTTCACCTCATGCAAGAACTTTTTCTTTTGTTGCCATGTCATACCTAGAGGTAAAACTCCACAAGATAGATAATTCACAAAGTCTGCATACCAAGGTAGTTTAGCAACAAGAGAGAAAAGTTGTTCATCCAAGAAAAACTCATCAATAGGTATTTCATCTAATTCTTCACCATCCAATTTCAACCTACTAAGATTGTCAGCAACTACATTTTCAGCTCCCTTCTTGTCTCTAATCTCCAAATCAAATTCTTGTAGCATCAGAATCCACCTAATGAGCCTAGGCTTAGCCTCCTTTTTACGGAGCAAATACCTGATGGCTGCATGATCTGAAAATATAACCACTTTTGAGTCAACAATGTAAGGTCTGAACTTTTCCAATGCAAAGACAATTGCCAAAAATTCCTTTTCAACTATTGCATAATTTGTTTGAGCCTCATCCAGTGTTCTACTAGCATAATAAATAGCATAAGCCTTTTTGTCCTTTCGTTGACCAAGAACAGCCCCAATTGCATAGTTGCTAGCATCACACATAATTTCAAAAGGTAGGCTCCAATCAGGTGGTTGCATGATTGGTGCAGTAATAAGAGCTTGCTTCAACCTGCAAAAGGCATCCAAACACTCTTGGTCAAATACAAATAGTGTATCATTACTTAACAAATTAGACAAAGGTTTGGCTATTTTAGAAAAATCCTTAATAAAGCATCTGTAGAACCCGGCGTGTCCTAGGAAACTTCGAATTCCCTTGACATTGGTAGGAGGAGCCATCTTCTCTATCACTTCAACTTTGGCTTTATCAACCTCTATTCCTCTATTAGACACCAAATGTCCAAGCACTATCCCTTCCTGAACCATGAAATGACACTTTTCCCAGTTTAACACAAGGTCAGTATCTGCACATCGCTGCAAAATTTTAGAAAGGTTAGCCAAGCATAGATCAAATGAAGATCCATAAACAGAAAAGTCGTCCATAAAAACCTCCATTATGTCTTCAATGAAATCTGAGAAGATTGCCATCATGCACCTTTGAAAAGTGGCTGGTGCATTACACAACCCAAATGGCATCCTTCTATAAGCAAAGGTTCCATATGGACAAGTAAAAGTGGTTTTCTCTTGATCATTTGGATGGACAGGGATTTGAAAAAAACCTGAATATCCATCTAAATAGCAAAAGTAAGAATGCCTAGCTAGTCTTTCCAACATCTGATCAATGAAGGGAAGTGGAAAATGATCTTTTCTAGTGGCAACATTTAATTTTCTGTAATCTATGCACATTCGCCAACTAGTCACCGTTCTAGTGGGAATTAATTCATTATTTTCATTTCTGATCACTGTTATTCCACCCTTTTTTGGAACAACATGTACTGGGCTCACCCAAATCTTATGCGAGATGGGATATATGATCCCTGCATCAAGCAACTTCAAAATTTCCTTTTTAACAACTTCTTTCATATTTGGGTTCAACCTTCTCTGATGTTCAATAGATGGTTTACAATTTTCTTCCAAACTAATTCTATACATACAAAAGTGTGGGCTTATTCCCTTAATGTCATCTATGGTGTATCCCAAAACTTTCCTAAATTGTCTCAACACTCTTAACAACTTATCAGCCTCTAAGGTACTCAAATTTGCATTTACAATTACTGGATAAGTGTTATTAGTGCCAAGAAATTCATACCTGAGCTGAGAAGGAAGTTGCTTAAGTTCTACCTTAGGTGCATCTTCTTCCTTGAATGATGATTGCTTAGATTCAGCTTTTTCCTTTTGTGTGAGTTGAAAAACTGGAGCAGAAATGAATGGTGGACTTCCCTCTAAGTGTTGAGCATATGCAGCTTCATGAGGGTTGTCATAATCTATGCCTCCTCCATGAACCAAACAATTTTCGAGTGGATCTTCTGGATATTTCTTTCTGAAGTGTTCTTTAACCAGCTCATCAATGATATCAACTCTCAAGCAAATATCAGCTTCAGAATGATGCTTTTTCATAGTGTTATTAATATTGAAAACCAATTGCTCTTCACCAACTCTAAGAGTAAGCTTTTCTCCCTTAACATCAATTAATGCTCTGCAGTAGCTAGAAAGGGTCTCCCAAGATAATTGGAATATTAGAATCTTCCTCCATGTCCAAGATGACAAAGTCAACAGTATATAGAACTTTCCAACCTTCAGGCACATTCTCCAAAATCCCTTCAGATACTTGATTGTTCTCACACCAATCAAGAGAAATGTGGGTTGGCTTTAGATCTCCCCTGTTGAGCTTCTCATAGATGGAAAGGGGCATAAGGCTAACACTAGCCCCTAAATCACATAGAGCTTTTGTAGAACAAGACTCTCCAATGTGGCATGGAATTGAAAAACTCCCTGGATCCTTAAGCTTTGGAGGACGTTTCCTTTGGAGGATAGCACTACATTCTTCTCACAAAGCTACGCTTTCATCATCTTCAAGTTTCCTCTTGTTTGAGAGAATTTCTTTCAAGAATTTTGCATAAGAGGGCATTTGTGAAAGAGCATCAACAAAAGGCACATTTATGTAAAGTTTCTTCAAAACCTCTAAGAACTTCCCAAATTGCTTGTCAAGCTTGGCTTTGTGAAATCTTTGTGGGAAGGGAAGTTGTGGCTTGTAGGGTTCAGGAGGTATATATTTCTCTTCTTTTTCTTCAAATTTCTCCTTACATTTTTCTGCACTCTCTTGTTTTTCACTCTCATCAGTCCCTTTCTCATTTTCTCTCTTCTCACTGTTTTCACTATTCTCATCATTTATAACTTTCCCACTTCTTAAAGTAATAGCTTGACACTGCTCTCTTGGATTTTCTGGTTGACTTGGAAGCTTTCCAAAAGACTTAGCACTTGAGGAGGATGCTTGTTGTGCAATCTGGTTTTCCAGCATTCTGTTGTGTGTTTGCATCTGTTCCAGCCTTGCTCTCACCTCTCTTATCTCCTCATCATGCTTATTTTGGTTAGCAAGTATCTGTTGCAATAAAGCTTCAGTGGTGGAATTTCGTTCTTGCTGTTTTGGTGGAGGGTTCATATTTTTCTGCTGAAAATTGGGCAGTGGTTGCCTATTTTGCTGATATGGAACTTGACTCTGCTGTTGTGGTTGAAAATTCTGATTTTGAACTTGATTTTGCTGATTTCCCCATGAAAAGTTGGGATGATTCCTCCAATTTGGATTGTAAGTTTGAGAGTAAGGGTTCCCCATTTGCTTGTTTCCATAATTACCAACATATGCTGCTTGTTCTCCATAGTCTACTCCACAGCTGGTAGTTTCCTCTGCATAAGCCACTTGTTGTGAACTTCCAGCTGATGATGATGAACTAACCAACATACTCAAATCTTCCATCTTCTTAGCAAGGACATTTGTAAGTGCATCAAACTTTGCATTAATCATGTTGAATGGATCAAGATCATACATTCCAAAGACTTGCCTTTTACGAGTTGGAGTGGTCCTCTTGGACTACTCCAAAGATGAGTATTCTTTGCAATTTTCTCCAATAGCTCATAAGCTTCATCTTCATGCTTTATAATAAATTCTCCTCCTGTTTGAGCATCAATGATTCCTCTGATTGCAGGAGTGACATTTGTGTAGAAATTCTGATTTATCATCCATTTTGGAATGGCATGATGTGGGCATAATCTCTCTAATTCCTTCCATCTCATCCATGACTCATAAAGAGTTTCATCTTCTCTTGGTTTGAAAGCTGTCATTTGATTCCTCAGCTCTTGAGTTTTTCCAGGTGGAAAATATTGTGCAAGAAATGCATCAGTGAGTTGCTCCCAATTTGTAATGGAGTTGTGAGGTAAAGAATCAAGCCAATCCAATGCTCTATCTTTCAAAGAGAATGGGAATAGCTTCAATCTTGCTGCATCATCAGACACTCCAGGTTGTTTTTGCATGTCACAGATCATAGCAAACTTCTTCAGGTGTGTGTGTGGATTTTCAGAAGGATGTCCTCCAAATTGAGAATTTTGAATCATTTGAAGAACTCCAAAATCCATCTTGTAACTATTTGCATCAATTCTTGGTCTTGCTATGCTCTCTCTCAAGTCATCAAAACGAGGAAAAGCATGATCCATCATACTTCCCCTAGGCACATTAGCATTAACAACTTCTTCACCTTGGGCTGCATTTTCATTGTTTTGACCATTTCCAGCATTACCAACACCAATTCTAATTCTTTCATCAGCCATGTCTGCTTCAATTTCAATCTCTCTCAAAGCTTCCTTCCTTTTTCTGGTTTCTTTCTTGTTGGCTTTACAAAACTTTTCAATTTCAGGATTGAACAATAAGGATGTGTCACTTGAGCTTCTAGCTCTTCTCATAAAAGGTTAAAAGTACCTGAAAAAGAACAAACAAACACAAAAATGAAAATATAACAAAAATAAAACTAAAAACAACTAAAATAATCAAGATTTCAATCTTAAACAAACAACTCCCCGGCAACGGCGCCAAAAACTTGATGCGTCCCAACCGCAAGTGCACCGGTCGTACAAGTAGTATAGAAAAATATCGATCCCACGAGGAGTTGTGTTAATGATTGAATTTTCGATATAAAAGTTGACTAAATTGAAGTATTTATGAAATTAAAATAATGAATTAATGGGTAATGGAGTATGAAATCTAAATGTGCAAAATTAATATTCTATTCAACAATGTATTAATTAAACTAAAATTGCATCAAATTGAAGTAAGCAAGTTCAAATATGGCAATATTAAAAATGACAAATGATTAAATTCGATTAGAAATTAACAATGGTAAAAAAAAGGTGATTCCGGAGTTCGGGATTTCATATTCGAGCTATTTTGGGATTTTAAATTGGTTGTCCAATCCTATGAAACTTATGGGTTTTAAGGAGATTAATTCTTAAATCCTTTGAATTCCCTTTCGAGTGAGACAAAGAGTGCCTTAATCAAACTAATCCTACTTTCGTGGAGTTAGAATTAATTAAGACCCTTTAAGTTCTTTAATTAATCTGTGAATCCTATTAATCCTTAGCCTATTTCTAGGTCTAAGTTAATTAAGTCCAATTTCTTGATTATCTATCACAAGGCCTTCTCCTTTCGGTGCTTCAACCATGGATTAAGAACATCACTTAATGGGATCCTACACTAAGCATGTCATTAAGCATACAAGAAATGAATAAAACTCATTAGGACCACAAAATATGGATTACCCAATCAAAATCCACAAAATATCTCAAATATTACAACCCTTACTCCAGAATCAAAAGTAAACTACTCACTATCCATAATGCTTACAAGATATGATGAGTTTAAATGGAAATAAAGCTTTAATCTAAGCTAAGAAGTAAGGAATTAAACACTAGAAATGTAGAAAAGTGTAAAGAAAGAAAGAAATCTGCAAATCTTAGTTGAAAATGGTGTGGAAGGTGAAGATGGCCCTTCAAATTCTGCTCAGCCCCTCTCCTTTTCTTCTTTGCTCCTTTCTTTTCTCTTTTTTTAAAATGGGAAAATGGGACTATATATAGCATTTTTCTGACATGGAGCCCTAAAATGGTATGTTCTAGGAGGAATTATTTGAGGGAATCTCCTGCCAGCTCATTAATGAACTCTTCATGGATCAGATAAGTGGATCGCATAAGTTATGCACCCTTATGCGATTTCTACTGGTTCTGGGTCACTTATGAGTCGCATAACTTGGTGCATAGGTTATGCACAATTTCGTGAATGTGCATAAGGGAGGTGAGAATGTGCATAAGCTATGCGCCTCCTTATGCACATTTCTACTGGTTCTGGAACAGTGATTTTTCTCCTTATGCAGATCTGCATAGCTTATGCGGCAAGTTATGCACAATTTGATCAATGCATATTTCAACTTGAAAACTTGTTTTTGACATCTTTGGCTGTAGAAGACACTCCTCAATGGCAAAATTCTCTTCAGTCCTTCAAAAACACCATTTTTCCTACAAAACAAAGTAAAAATTACAAATTAATCCAAAATCGACAATTATGAAAAACTAACTAATTTACTAATGAAATTAGCTAAAGATAACTAATAATAGAATAAAATGGCTATAAAATTAGACCTAAATGACTATGCAAAATGTATGCGTCAGTGGGTGGTTCTTTGCGTTTGGATAGAGGAGGGCCAAAGGACATGGGTCGCACAGATTTGGACCGGATTTTTCGTTTGTATGTGGTTGTGGGAGGTGGTGGGGGTGTTTCTTGTGGAGGGGAATTAGGGTTAGGAGGTATTGTTGACAATGGTGAAACCTCGAGAGGAGAAGCTGGACGGGAATGGGGAGGTGACTCCATTGCCGATGGAGAGGATGGAAGAGATAAGGGCGGAAATGAAAGTGCAGGGGGAAGTTTAGGGTTTATGCGGTGGAAATGCTAGTGGAGAAGAAGGGGAGAGGAAGGGATATGAGGGAATGAGTATCGTGAGGGAAGAAAGACAGTGAACAGGGTTTATCGGGGTGAAGGTGGGAAAGAAAAAAATTTTGCTGAAAGGAAAAAAATTTGATTTAAACGGGTTTTGTAAAAACTGCATAAGGGGAAAGTCCATGTGCATAGCTTATGCACCAGCTTATGCAAGTGTCGCCCTGTTTTGAAGTTCAGAAAAATATGTCATGCAGAAGTGCATAGGCCATGCACTCTGCTTATGCAGGTCTCGGCAACTTTTGAAATTTGGGTTAGTGGTCATGCAGGAGTGCATAAGTCATGCACTCCCCTTATGCACCTCTCGGTGGATTTGGCTTTTCAGAGAATCGAGTCATGCAGAAGTGCATGAGTCATGCACTCTGCCCATGCAGATTTCGACAACTTTTGGAATTTGGGTTGGTGGTCATGCAGATGTGCATAAGCTATGCACTCTGCTTATGCACTCTTCGGTGGGTTTTGAGATTCAGAATGTGAGGTCATGCAGAAGTGCATAAGCTATGCACATTGCTTATGCATGTCTCGGCAGCTTTTGGAATTCAGAGTCTTTGGTTATGCAGAAGTGCATAAGTCATGCACTCTGCTTATGCACCCCTCGGCAGGTTTGGAAATTCAGAGTTTTTGGTTATGCGGAAGTGCATAAGTTATGCACCCTCCTTATGCAGACTTCGGCAGAGAGAGAAAATGAAGAATTTGAAGTTATGCAAATGTGCATAAGTCATGCACTCCCCTTATGCAGGTTTCGAAAGATGTGAAATTTGACAAAATTAGGCTATGCAGAGTTGCATAAGCTATGCACTCTCCTTATGCACTTGCAATAAAGGTGAAAAATGGCAAGAATTGTGGTCATGCAGGATTGCATAAGCTATGCAGTTGCTTATGCACAATTTAACAAGATTAAGAATGCAATAGAACATGAATTGCAAGTGTGAAAAATACCCTAGAATGAAGAAATATAATTCTATGAAGCATAAACCATGAGAATTTTCACCAAAAACACATCAATATATGCAAAGTTCATAAAAAATGCATCATACAAGCATGTAGACATGGATCCTACATAAAAGACCTTTGAGAACTATGCCATTTTGACTCAAATTCTGCAAATCAACATTTAGCACATTAAAACTCAAATAAATCTGCATAAAGTTGTATCTATTCACAAATGATGAAATGAACGCTCCAAGTTTTGCCAATAAAATGCACCATACCTACCTTGAATTCTACAACCCAAATAAGCTCAAAACTGCAAAAATGACTCACTTACCACCATATTAACATTAAAAGCACATTTACTTAAAAGTCACACACCCAACCTCACCAAAAACACAAGCCATTTGCTGCAGACACCCTTTTTGCTGCAGATTCCATTTTTTTTTTTTTTTTGCTCTGCATAAACCAGATAGCAGCTCAAGGACAGAATCTATCTGCTGCAGACTTTTCCTTGCTGCAGATTTCACTTTTCCTCAACATAAACCAGATAGCAGCTCCTGCACAGGTTATGCAGCAAAAATCAATCAATTTTTGGGAGAGTTTGAAAGACAAAATTTTCAAGTTAAGAATCACTCCCCAGCAGTTCACCAACCTTCCTCCATTGAAATACATCTACAAGGGACAAAATGCAACAATGTCAAAAATTGAATTTGGGGAGATTTAAGATAAAAACAAAATCAATGAAAATGAAAGTAAATCAGCAAAAGCAAAATAAAAGGACTTGGGATGCCACCCAAGAGGGCTAATTTATAGTCCTTAGCTGGACTCTTCATGAATTTCAGTGAAAAAGAGGTGAGGGATTGGAGAGCTTATAACAGCTTGCTCCCTTTATTGGGTCTCCAGTTATGTAATGTTTCAATCTATGCCCATTGACCTTAAAATTCCCAGATTTTTCACCCCAAATTTCAATTGCTCCATAAGGGAAAACCTTAGAAACTCTATATGGACTAGTCCACCTTGACTTGAGTTTTCCAGGGAACAATTTCAATCTTGAGTTGAACAACAAAACTAAATCACCTTCTTTGAATTCCTTTTTCCTAAGGTGCTTATCATGCCAAACTTTAGTTCTTTCTTTGTAAATACGGGCACTTTTATAAGCATCCATCCTCAATTCTTCAAGCTCATTAAGCTGCAATAGTCTCTTTTCACCAGCTTGCTTAAGATCAAAATTCAAGGTCTGAATGGCCCAATATGCTTTATGTTCTAGCTCCACAGGTAAATGACAAGACTTACCATACACCAACCTAAAGGGAGTAGTTCCTATAGGGGTTTTGTAGGCAGTCCTATATGCCCATAAAGCATCATCTAGTTTGATAGACCAATCTTTCCGAGAATTGTTCACTGTTTTCTCCAAAATATGCTTGAGCTCTCTGTTAGAAATTTCAACTTGTCCTGAAGTTTGAGGGTGGTATGGGGTAGCTATCTCGTGCACTACACCATACTTCCTCATTAAGCTCTCAAATTGCTTATTACAAAAATGGGAACCCCCACCACTAATTATAGCCCTAGGAGCTCCAAATCTACTCAAGACAAATTTCTTCAAGAATTTCACTACCACTCTAGCATCATTAGTTGGAGTTGCAATAGCTTCCACCCACTTTGACACATAGTCAACTCCAACTAGGATGTATCTATTACCAAATGAAAGAGGAAATGGCCCCATAAAATCTATTCCCCAAACATCAAATAATTCCACTTCAAGAATATTATTTAGGGGCATTTGATCTCTTTTTGACAAATTTCCACTCCTTTGACATTTATCACAATCCAACACAAATTTCCTCACATCCTTAAAAAGATTTGGCCAAAAGAAACCAGCTTGCAAAATTGCAAAGAAATTTTAGAGATTCCAAAATGTCCTCCATAATCAGAAACATGGCAATGATGCATAATACTCTGTGTCTCCTCATCAGGAATACACCTCCTTATTAAACCATCACAGCATCTCCTAAAGAGTAAAGGATCATCCCATCTATAAAACTTGACCTCATGCAAAAACTTTTTCTTTTGTTGCCATGTCATACCTAGAGGTAAAACTCCACAAGATAGGTAATTCACAAAGTTTGCATACCAAGGTAGCTTAGCAACAAGAGAGAAAAGTTGTTCATCCAAGAAAAACTCATCAATAGGGATTTCATCCAATTCTTCATCATCCAATTTCAACCTACTAAGATTATCAGCAACTACATTTTCAGCTCCCTTCTTATCTCTAATCTCCAAATCAAACTCTTGTAGCATCAGAATCCATCTAATGAGCCTAGGTTTAGCCTCCTTTTTACGGAGCAAATACCTGATGGCTGCATGATCTGAAAATATAACCACCTTTGAGTCAATAATGTAAGGTCTGAACTTTTCTAATGCAAAGACAATTGCTAAAAACTCCTTTTCAGTTGTTGCATAATTTGTTTGAGCGTCATCCAGTGTTCTACTAGCATAATAAATAGCATAAGCCTTTTTGTCCTTTCTTTGACCAAGAACAGCCCCAATTGCATAGTTGCTAGCATCACACATAATTTCAAAAGGTAGGCTCCAATCAGGTGGTTGCATGATTGGTGTAGTGATAAGAGCTTGCTTCAACCTGCAAAAGGCATCCAAACACTCTTGGTCAAATACAAATGGATTGTCATTACTTAACAAATTAGACAAAGGTTTGGCTATTTTAGAAAAATCCTTTATAAAGCGTCTGTAGAACCCGGTATGTCCTAGGAAACTTCGAATTCCTTTGACATTGGTAGGAGGAGCCATCTTTTCTATCACTTCAACCTTGGCTTTATCAACCTCTATTCCTCTGTTAGATACCAAATGTCCAAGCACTATCCCTTCCTGAACCATGAAATGACACTTTTCCCAATTTAACACAAGGTCAGTATCTGCACATCGCTGCAAAACTTTAGAAAGGTTAGCCAAGCATATGTCAAATGAAGATCCATAAACAGAAAAATCGTCCATAAAAACCTCCATTATGTCTTCAATGAAATCTGAGAAGATTGCCATCATGCACCTTTGAAAAGTGGCTGGTGCATTACACAACCCAAATGGCATCCTTCTATAAGCAAAGGTTCCATAAGGACAAGTAAAAGTGGTTTTCTCTTGATCATTTGGATGGATAGGGATTTGAAAAAAACCTGAATATCCATCTAAATAGCAAAAGTAAGAATGCCTAGCCAGTCTTTCCAGCATTTGATCAATGAAGGGAAGTGGAAAATGATCTTTTCTAGTGGCAACATTTAGTTTTCTGTAATCTATGCACATTCGCCAACTAGTCACCGTTCTAGTGGGAATTAATTCATTATTTTCATTTTTGACCACTGTCATTCCACCCTTTTTTGGAACAACATGTACTGGGCTCACCCAAGTATGCAGAGATAGGTATATGATCCCTGCATCAAGCAATTTCAAAATTTCCTTTTTAACAACTTCTTTCATATTTGGGTTCAACCTCCTCTGATGTTCAATAGATGGCTTACAATTTTCTTCCAAAATGATTCTATGCATGCAAAAGTGTGGGCTTATTCCCTTAATATCATCTATGGTGTATCCTAAGACTTTCCTAAATTGTCTCAACACTCTTAACAACTTATCAGCCTCTAAGGTACTCAAGTTTGCATTTACAATTACTGGATAAGTGTTATTAGTGCCAAGAAATTCATACCTGAGCTGAGAAGGAAGTTGCTTAAGTTCTACCTTAGGTGCATCTTCTTCCTTGAATGATGGTTGCTTAGATTCTGCTTTTTCCTTTTGTGTGAGTTGAAAAACTGGAGCAGAAATGAATGGTGGACTTCCCTCTAAATGTTGAGCATATGCAGCCACATGAGGGTTGTCATAGTCTATGCTTTCTCCATGAACCAAACAATTTTCAAGTGGATCTTCTGGATATTTCTTTCTGAAATATTCTTCAACCAGCTCATCAATGATATCAACTCTCAAGCAAGTATCAGCTTCAGAATGATGCTTCTTCATAGTGTTATTAATATTGAAAACCAATTGCTCTTCACCAACTCTAAGAGTCAGCTTTTCTCCCTTAACATCAATTAATGCTCCTGCTGTAGCCAGGAAAGGCCTTCCCAAGATAATTGGAATATTAAAATCTTCCTCCATGTCCAAGATGACAAAGTCAACAGGTATATAGAACTTTCCAACCTTCAGAGGCACATTCTCCAAAATCCCTTCAGGATACTTGATTGATCTGTCAGCTAACTGAAGAGAAATGTGGGTTGGCTTTAGATCTCCCATATTGAGCTTCTCATAAATTGAGAGGGGCATGAGGCTAACACTAGCCCCTAAATCACATAAAGCTTTTGTAGAACATGATTCCCCAATGTGGCATGGAATTGAAAAACTCCCTGGATCCTTGAGCTTTGGAGGAAGTTTCCTTTGGAGGATAGCACTACATTCTTCTGTTAAGGCTACAGTTTCATCATCTTCAAGTTTCCTCTTGTTTGAGAGAATTTCTTTCAAGAATTTTGCATAAGAGGGCATTTGTGAAAGAGCATCAACAAATGGCACATTTATATAAAGTTTCTTTAAAACCTCTAAGAACTTCCCAAATTGCTTATCAAGCTTGGCTTTTTGAAATCTTTGTGGAAAGGGAAGTTGTGGCTTGTAAGGCTCAGGAGGTATATACTTCTCTTCCTTCTCTTCAATTTTCTCTTTACATTTTTCTGCACTCTCTTGTTTTTCACTCTCATCAGTTTCTTTTTCATTTTCTCTCTTCTCACTGTTTTCACTCTTCTCATCATTTATAACTTTCCCACTTCTTAAAGTAATAGCTTGACACTGCTCTCTTGGGTTTTCTGGTTGACTTGGTAGTTTTCCAAAAGACTTGGCACTTGAGGAAGATGCTTGTTGTGCAATCTGATTTTCCAGCATTCTGTTATGTGTTTGCATCTGTTCTAGCCTTGCTTTCATCTCTCTCATCTCCTCATCATGCTTATTTTGGTTGGCAAGAATCTGTTGCAACAAAGCTTCAGTGGTGAAACTTTGTTCTTGCTGTTTTGGTTGAGGATTCATATTTTTCTGCTGAAAATTAGGTAATGGTTGCCTATTTTGCTGATATGGAACTCCTTGTTGCTGTTGTGGTTGAAAATTCTGATTTGGAACTTGACTTTGCTGATTTTCCCATGAAAAGTTGGGATGATTCCTCCAAGTTGGATTATAAGTTTGAGAATAAGGATTCCCCATTTGCTTGTTTCCATAATTACTAACATATGCAGCTTGTTCTCCATAATCTACTCCACAGCTGGTAGTTCCTTCTGCATAAGCCACTTGTTGTGAACTTCCAGCTGATGATGTTGAACTAACCAACATACTCAAGTCTTCCATCTTCTTAGCCAAAACATTAGTAAGTGCATCAAACTTTGCATTAATCATATTGAATGGATCAAGATCATACATTCCAGCAGCTTGCCTTTTTTGAGTTGGAGCTGGTCCTCTTGGACTACTCCAAAGATGAGTATTCTTTGCAATTTTCTCCAATAGCTCATAAGCTTCATCTTCATGCTTCATAATAAATTCTCCTCCTGTTTGAGCATCAATAATCCCTCTGATTGCAGGAGTGACATTTGTGTAAAAATTCTGATTTATCATCCATTTTGGAATGGCATGATGTGGGCATAATCTCTCTAATTCCTTCCATCTCATCCATGACTCATATAGAGTTTCATCCTCTCTTGGTCTGAAAGCTGTCATTTGATTCCTCAATTCTTGAGTTTTTCCAGGTGGAAAATATTGTGTAAGAAATGCATCAGTTAGTTGCTCCCAATTTGTAATGGAGTTGTGAGGTAAAGAGTCAAGCCAATCCAATGCTCTATCTTTCAAAGAGAACGGGAATAGCTTTAATCTTGCTGCATCATCAGACACTCCAGGTTGTTTTTGCATGTCGCAAATCATAGCAAACTTCTTCAGATGTGTGTGTGGATTTTCAGAAGGATGACCCCCGAATTGGGAGTTTTGGATCATTTGAAGAACTCCAAAATCCATCTTGTAACTATTTGCATCAATTCTTGGTCTTGCTATGCTTTCTCTCAAGTCATCAAAATGAGGAAAAGCATGATCCATCATACTTCCCCTAGGCAGGTTAGCATTAACAACTTCTTCACCATGGGCTGCATCTTCATTGTTTTGACCATTTCCAGCATTACCACCGATTCTAATTCTTTCATCAGCCATGTCTGCTTCAATTTCGGTTTCTCTCAAAGCTTCTTTTCTTTTTCTGGTTTCTTTCTTGTTGGCTTTACAAAATTTCTCAATTTCAGGATTGAACAATAAGGATGTGTCACTTGTGCTTCTAGCTCTTCTCATAAAAGATTAAAAGTACCTGAAAAAGAACAAACAAACACAAAATGAAAAGATAACAAAAAATAAAACTAAAAACAACTAAAATAATCAAAAATTCAATATTAAACAAACAACTCCCCGGCAACGGCGCCAAAAACTTGATGTGGCCCAACCGCAAGTGCACGGGTCGTACAAGTAATACAGTAAAGATATCGTTCCCACGAGGAGTTGAGTTAATGATTGAATTTTTGATATAAAAGTTGACTAAATCGAAGTATTTTTGAAATTAAAGTAATGAATTGATGGGTATTGAGAATGTGAAATCTATATGTGCAAAATTAATATTCTATTCATCAATGTATTAATTAAACTAAAATTGCATCAAATTGAAATAAGCAAGTTCAAATATGGCAAGATTCTAAAATGGCAAGCAATTAAATTCAATTGAAAATTAACAATGGTAAAAAGGCGATTCCGGAGTTCGGGATTTCATATTCGAGCTATTTTGGGATTTTAAATTGGTTATCCAATCTTATGAAACTTATGGGTTTTAAGGAGATTAATTCTTAAATCCTTTGAATTCCCTTTCGAGTGAGACAAAGAGTGCCTTACTCAATCTAATCCTACTTTCGTGGACTTAGAGTTAATTAAGACCCATTAAGTTCTTTAATTAATCTGTGAATCCTCTTAATCCTTAGCCTATTTCTAGGTCTAAGTTAATTAAGTCCAATTTCTTGATTATCTATCACAGGGCCTTCTCCTTTCGATGCTTCAACCATGGATTAAGAACATCACTTAATGGGATCCTACACTAAGCATGTCATTAAGCACACAAGAAATGAATAAAACTCATTAAGACCACAAAATATGGATTACCCAATCAAAATCCACAAAATATCTCAAATATTACAATCCTTACTCCAGAATCAAAAGTAAACTACTCACTATCCATAATGCTTACAAGATATTATGAGTTTATAAGGAAATAAAGCTTTAATCTAAGCTAAGAAATAAGAAATTAAACACTAGAAATGTAGAAAAATGTAAGGAAAGAAAGAAATCTGCAAATCTTGGTTGAAAATGGTGTGGAAGGTGAAAGTGACTCTTCAAATTCTGCCTCTCCTCTTCCTTTCCTTTTCTGCTCCTTTTTCCTCCCCCTAAAATGGGAAAATGAGACTATTTATAGCATTTTTCTGACATGGAGCCCTCAAATGGTATGTTCTAGGAGGAATTATCTGAGGGAATCTTCTGCCAGCTCATTAATGAACTCTTTATGGGACTGCATAAGTGGACTGCATAAGTCATGCAATCCCTTATGCGATTTTAATTTCTGGGTCACTTATGCGAAACTGCATGACTTGGTGCATAGGTTATGCACAATTCCGTGAAAGTGCATAAGGGAGGCGTGAATGTGCATAAGCTATGCAGTCTCCTTATGCACATTTTGGCTGGTTCTGGAACAGTGATTTTTCTCCTTATGCAGAACTGCATAGCTTATGCGGCAAGTTATGCACAGTTTGGTCAATGCATATTTCAGCTTGAAAACTTGTTTTTGACATCTTTGGCTGTAGAAGACACTCCTTAATGGCAAAATTCTCTTCGGCCCTTCAAAAACACCATTTTTCCTACAAAACAAAGTAAAAATTACAAATTAATACAAAATTGACAACTATGAAAAACTAACTAATTAACTAATGAAATTAGCTAAAAATGACTAATAATCAAATAAAAATGGTTATAAAATTAGACCTAAATGACTATGCAAAATGTATGCATCATGCTTGTAGAAGTATGACAACCTAGCAATTGCATCCACAACATCAGTAGATTTATCCATCACAATCACAGCTGCAGTCCCCAGCCCTGACTGGACAGCCTTAAGAGCATCATAATCCATTAGCATATCATCACATATGTGCTTGGGAATCAACGACACAAAAGAACCCTCTGGTATTACTGCAAGTAGATTATCTCATCCACCTCGAACACCTCCACAGTGCCTCTTTATTAACTCTTTGAGAGAAATACTCATCTCCTCTTCAACTGTGCAAGGTTTGTTCACATGACCTAAGAAACAAAACAATTTTGTTCCATAATTATTCTTCCTGCCAAAACTAGCAAACCACTCTGGTCCATGCCTCAAAATGGTGGGAGAGACAACCACCGTTTCCACATTTGTAATAGTAGTGTGACAGCCATACAACCCTGCATTGGCTGGGAAGGGAGGCTTCAGCCTTGGTTTCCCTTGTTTTCCTTCTAGGCTTTCTAAAAGTGCAGTCTCTTCACCATAAATATAAGCACCGGCACCATAGTGGATATGAACATCAAAATCATAGCCAGAACCACATGCATTCTTGCCCAATAACCCAGCTCCATAAGCTTCTTTTCATGCTCTTTCCAAGTCTTTACGTTCATTCACATATTCACCCCTAATGTAGATATATGCAGTAGAGGCTCTCATTCCCACCCCAGCAATTAAGTAGCCCTCTAATAGCTTGTGTGGATCATGGCGCATGATTTCCCTATCTTTGCAAGTTCCAAGTTCACTTTCATCAGCATTAACCACGAGGTAGGAGGGACGTCCATCAGATACTTTTGGCATGAATGACCATTTGAGGCCAGAGGGGAAACCAGAACCACCACGTCCTTGGAGGCCAGACTTCTTGAATTCATTAACAATCCAATCAGCACCCTTGAGTACCAAGTCCTTTGTTCTATACCAGTCTCCCCGCTTCATGGCACCTTTGAGAAAAGAGTCATGCAACCCATACAAGTTGGTAAAAATCCAGTCCTCATCTTTTAATCCACCAAAATGGGTTTTCTCTGGAGGTGGAGGAGGTGGTGGAGGCTGTGGACTTCCAGCATTTGCAGCTTGGGTGCTGAATGATCTAAAACTATTATTTTTTGTGGCTTGAATCTTGATTCCTATTTTCACTAACATTCACCCTAGTGCACAATTGCTCTTGGATCTCTCGCAATTGTTGCATAATTTTTGTTATAGAGTTTCAATGCTCTTTGATTGCTCTCCAAATAGCTGGTAACCCCTAATCACCGTTTTGAGGTTGATTGCCACCACCACCACCACTAGTACCAGTATTGGCTATTGTAATGAGGGTGAAATCCTTACTCTGATACCACCTGACATAGCCTGTAGCATGTAAAGATTGTCACAAGAACAATCTTAAAAGAACAACAAAGGTTTAATCCAAAACCTTGAGAAGAAAAGATAAAAATAAGCAAAAAAGCTTTTTTTGAAAAATGAAGAAATAAACAAAGTTACAAAATTTGAATATAATAGAGGGTATTTATAAGGTTTGATAGTCCTAAACTAAATAGAATAAAATAACTATTATGCCAGAGTTTTAGATAAATATAAATACAATAAAAAATCTAAATAAAATAGAAAAATAACTAATTTTAATTGAAATTGGATAAATAATAACTATTCCTATTAAAATAGAAAAATAAAATAAAATAAATGTTCCGCATCACTATAAATCTAGCAAATCGTTAAGGTTGATTTTAGCAAATCAAGTCTAAATCTAGCTAACATTCATTTTGCAATCCAGCATATATTCACATGCCAATCAATTTCCTAAGTTGATTTTAGCAAACTAAGTCTAAATCTACCATTCATTTTGTGATCCGGTGATATTAATTATTTGCATTGAGTCTTCATCCATGACTCAAATTTGCACCACTTATCGAGAATCAAGGGGAAAAAAAAAAACTAAAATCAATCAATTGCGTGCATTCATTGATAGAGAGATATGATTATTTTTCATGCAAAAATAAAAAAATGAAAGGCGCTTCCAAGCTGAAAAATTACTTGTAGAGCACTATAAATGACAACCCATTGGCAAGATTCTTTGACACCGTACATGATGAGCTACAGTAGCTGGTATGTTATGTGCGTCCGTGGATTTGTAAATGTTAGACCATTCAAGAAAAAAATGAATTGAAAGGAAAATGGGAAATCAATTTCTAAATTTGATTTTAATAAGGGATGGTAAGAGGTAGCATACAAAAATCATCATATCCAAAATTAAACCTGATTAATATTTTTAATATCCGAATTCGTCTTAAACTTAATTTAAATTTTTCATCAATTATCAAACCAACCTCAAATTCAATCATTAATATTTGAAAAATAGCTGGCCTATTTAATTTATATATTTTAATTAATAATTTAAATAAAAATTATTTTTATTACTAATTTATTTTTTAATAATTCTATAAAATATTTAAATTTTACTTGTTGAAATAACACACACATATATATAATTTATAAATATTATTACAAAAATAAATATTTTATATTTAATTAATTATTTATATGAATGAATTACGGATAACATATATTTAACATACAAATTCAAGTGTAAACTATCTAAATTCATTTTATTCGGATTCCATCGAATTTGATATCCATAAATATTCGACCTATTGCCATACTTAAACGTTTCGTAAAATGACCAATACCATCCATCTTGTAATCCACTCATATTAGTTAGTGTTCACCATCATATATTATCACCGTCATCATCATTATTATTATATAAAAAAATTTGTAATAATTATAAAAAATTTGGAAAAGGAAAAACCTAAAAGCAATCGATCGCATTCATAGCAACTATAATTTATTAAAATATCAAAACTTTGTTCGATGCATAAATCTGGTATTTAACATCACTATTATAAACATTTCACAACGTGCAATGATATTGGTCATCATTTTTAAGTTTTAACACAAAAATATCTAATGATATTGGTTAATTTAATCCAAAATTAAAATTTATGTAGTTATGTCAATGTCTCCTTTGTATTTGTTATGCGAGTCTTTTATTTTGTTATTTCAATGTTTTTAGAGAGATTTTATAAGAGAAGAAATTGTTACTATAGTTAATTATTTTTTATGGCTTTATTCATCCTTAAAAAGAATAATTCAAACTAGAGTTAAGTTTTGGCTCAAGTGTAAGTCAGAATCTCAAGATGTCATTGCCTCATGTATCCTTTGTTCACGTTTTACATGAAGCTAACTCCATTACTAATCAACTAGCAAAGTAAGGCAATTTGCATCAAAAGGATTTTGTTGCATTCCTCTAGCTCCTCTGCATCTGTTGTTACGAGAGTTTAACCTCATTACTTTCGAAATTTATGTTAAGTTAGTTATGTGTCCTTCTGTTTGATCTTAGTGCTTAAGTGTTGTTATGGGTTTGAACCCTCTCATTTTGGCTTGATGTGTTGTCTTAGCTATATCTTGGTTTACTTGGATGGTCTGTTTCTTCTTATAGGTGTTTTCACTTAACATGCCACATATAGGTTGAGTGTTTTGGAGAGGTCTATTGACCGGGATTTAGAAGGATGTACTCGTATTAAGTTTTTCTTGACCAATAATTTTAATAAAATTGCTTGCTTGCTTATAAAAAAGAAAAATCTCATTTAAATCCACGCTTTAATTTAAATGACTTGATCATATATTTGGCATCACACCCTCAAGAAGATAAGAAAAAAAAAAGAGAGAGAAGATACTACTTTACATGCATGCCATTATTACCATAGCAATATGCATACAACTTCCAATTCCATTAGAAAACTACAAATATGTTCATGTTATCACTAAGTGAAATACATATATAATTATATTGATTTAATTACTTAAATTAAAAGGTTCAAAAACTATTGTTTTTATTTTTTCTTATAATTAAACATAATAGAAAATTTATAATTAATTATTATTAAAAATACAAAAAGAAATATTAATTATATTTTTATATAATTAATTAACATTGAAAGGCAAAAATATAAAAAAAAAAGCATAAAAGAACAATTTTAGTTAATTTTTATTCAAATTCAAAAGAAATTTGAATTTGATTCCATAGTTTGTATATGCGAATAAAACACTTTAAAAATGAGTTGATTCCGATTCTGCAGTAAATCAAACGTACATAAAAATTCACTATTTTCTTTTCAATTCCACTTGATTCTAATTTTGATATTAATTCTAATTTCAATTTTAATATGCAAACCAAACAGACCCTAAGAGTATTATAAAATTATATATTCTGAATATTTCAAGCTGATGCTAGAGAAAGCATATTTAAAATTACTTTTCTTAGTGTGTAAAACTGCATATTTAAAATTACTTTTCTGGCCCTAAAATACTTTTGATGATAAACAAAAAAATTAAAAATGACAAAATATTTAATTTAGACCCTGTACTTATTTGAGAAGTTCCATTAAGCCCATTTTTAATGTTTTATCCAATTTAGCCTAAAAGTTTTAATTTAAGCTAAATTTGATTTTTTTTATTTTAATAAAAAATATAGAGGTTCAATTTCTTGATTTTGAAATTAAATTTTCTTGATTTTGGGCTAAATTAAGTTTAAATTAAAAATTTTGAACTAAATTAGACTAAAAATTAAAAATAAACTAAAATAGAATTTTTCCAATAAATATGACGGTGTAATTAAGCTTTAAATTAAAAATATGACGTTGACCAGGTATGCTTAACTTTGGCCAAGTTGACTCGGTCTACTGTACATATAGCCAAAAACATAATAATTTTCGGAAAAAAAAAACTTTTTAGCAAAATTTTAATTTTTTCCACACATATTTTACAAAAGTAAAATCCATAATTATTGCCTGTTAGAACCTATATTAGTTGGTCATACTGAAACACTTATTAGTCGGTCACAGCGTGCACCACATTGTATTATGATTATTATTATTATTTTATTAAAATCCACTTTTATTAATATAATTAAAGAGCCAAATTAGCTAAATAAGTATCATTTAGTAAGTAGGAGACGCATTATAACATTGAGAATAAAGTGTTGAAAGATTTGTTTAAGTCAAGTTTAGTTGGTTTGAATTCGTTAGATTATATAAATTATAAATTTTAAATATTAATTTTACATAAATTTTATATGACAATCTTAAAAACCTTTGTAAAGAGCGTTATCCAATGAAAAGTATTTATTCATTTATTTCAAAAGATCTGTTATTTTTCGACACGAAAAAAACAAACTAATTACTAATCATCCAGAAAAATTTTCAGTAATTTTTTACCCGCAGATTAGCACAACAAAAGTCAAGATATCAACTCATGAAAAGTTAAGCTTGTCATGTCTCGTACTCATCATATGCTACTATGGTCTAGCATCTCATGTCCATAAACTATGATAATAGAAACCTTACATGTTAGTATAATTATAAATAAATATGTGATTTATTTTATATTTTATTATATGATGTTAGTACTCATCATATTATATGACACTCCATCGTGCAAAGATGAAAAAATTATAAAAAAAATAGACCCACCATAGGATTTGATAAAATATAAAGATGAAAAACGTTTGATAGATTTAAGATGAAAACAATGTTAACATTCTACAGTGCATTGCAAATTATAAGCATATATACATCAACAGCCTTCTCTTGGGTATGGGCATTTCAATCTCAGTTCTCAATAGCAAGAACTCTAAATGGTTAAAAAAAAAAAAAGTAAACAAAATGTAAATATCACAGCAATTTATTGCTCTGTTTCTTCATAATATGAGAGGGACTGAAATATTTCCTGGTTTACTATATTTATCAGAATTTGGTGGCCAGCTTGATTAAACAACCGAGAAATGATTAATTATTATTTTTATATAGACTGACCCCTTGAACTTTCTTTGAAGTCCCCTTTAGATTTTACCTGAGGTGAAAGCTAGTTGCTCCACAACCATCAAGCCAAGCTGTTATCTGGAGAAATTCTTAGGTTTTGTCATTTGTGAGCCTCTTCCTTAATTTTAGTGTTCCTTTAAATTCCTCGGGAGATTAGTTCTACATGGATTTTCTTCTTTTACTTTTTCTTCAATTTGATAAGACATAATAATCATTATTAACAATATCTATAGACTTTAGTTTAATAATTTTAGAGTCATTTCAAAAATTATAAAACTTTAAATTTAAGTCTCAGTCAGAATTTATAAAAAAAATTTATCAATTATTATTCACAAATTTAAAATGAAAAAAAAGCTAAATATTGTCCTTAATTTTTTTATTTATGTCCAAATAAATTTAATTTAAAATTATCTTTTTTTTTTTGAAAGTTTTTATCTTAATTAACTCACAATTTTATGTTACTGATCATATGGGTCCTATTATTTTTTAGCGGATTCATATTAGGTTAATTCAAATTATCCATCATTTTACTGTAAAAATAAAGAGTTCAAGTCAATTTATAGATTGCAGATTGATTTAGATCAAAATATTAATTTTTATAAAAAAGTTAATTTTATTTATTTAATTTTTTAAAAAAAAATTAGTTAATTAGATCAATCAAAATGTGTCATTTTTAAATAGAATTATACAATTATTAGATTGATCTTTAATTGAACCATTAATTTTATATACATTTTCAAATTTTGTGCCATTTGAAATTGTTTGCAAATCTTTCTTGGGTCGAGTGATGGAATCAAAATTTGCAAACTCTAATTCCATCCATCTTGTAATCTGGCAATAATAATTAATTAGAAGACAGAAATTTGGTTTTATTGTGGCGATAATGATCTCAACAGTTGCTTGTGTGAACGCTGGTGTGTGGTCTTTGCTCCAACCTGCACGACATGTTCTTGTAGATAATTGACGCGTTACCGCCACGAGTCAAATGACCACTTGTGGGAAATTGACAAGACAAAATGACTTGAATCGAAATTGTCCGCCTTACGACCCAATGGTTTGGTATGAAATTGACAAAATTACGGCGACACGGTCCGGTTTTAAATTAGAATTAAATTGAAGCTAATTTGATTAAAATTAAAATTAATTTTAAATTATATTAAAATCACTTTTTTATAATTTGATTCAGATTTATAATTTTTAAAAATAATAAATTAATAAATTTAAATTAAATTAAATTAATAATTTTAAATCAAATCAAACTAATAATTTAAATATAAAAAATTTAATAAATATCTTAATAATTTATTTATATAAATCTTTAATTATCTGCATAATAACTACTACTAAAATTATTAGTGAACTTTAGCTCAGCAGCTGATGATCGGAAAAGGTTTTTTTTTTTTTAAATTGCTAATTAGATTGCATAAATTATAAATTTTAAATATAAAATTTACATAAATTCTATAAAACAATATTAAGAACCTTTGTAACTGTAAGGGGCAATCTTTTTTATCCTTTTCGTTGCCCAGTGAAAGACAAGCAATGATCAATGGTTCAACGAAAGTAGAATACTTGTTAGAATAATTATACTGTTTGCTATAATATTTTATTGGCTTATAAATGGAGGAATAATTAATTAAATATTATTCATTATAAAAAAATAATTAATTTTATAATCAATTAAATTAATTGCTATTAATAATCAAATTTACAATCGATTTATGATTTATGATTTTGATTTTTTTTAGTAAAATAATTAATTTAAAAAATTTTAGTAATTAATTTAAGAATCGATTATTATTAACAACTAATTTATGATTGGTTGCTAAAATTAATTACTAATAGTAATCGATTTATAATTGGTTACTAAATCGGTTGCTAATCGATATTAGAAAAACCTTAAATATATAATTAGTGACAAATTTTAAAATCAGTTACTATTAGCAACCGATTAAAAAATCAGTTGCTAAAATCTGTTGCTAATGCCAATCGATTTTAAAATTGATTAATAACAGCAAATGATCTAGGGAATTAGCAGCTAAATTAAAGAATTATTTTAATTAGTTCCGGAGTTAGCAATTGATTTAAAATATATTGTTAAAATCAGTTGTTATTTGTAACAAATTTTTTATCAGTTGCTAATAGTAATCAATTTTTGTAACTAATTGTAAATCGATTACTAAACTTTTTTCTCCAAAAATGTTTGCCTAATTTTTTTTTTATTTGCAACTGATTTGAGAATTGGTTATTAATTGTAACTGATTGTTGCAACAGAATTTTCTACCCAAAAATTTTAACTCAATTTTTTATTTTCTTTTTTTTACTTATAACCGATTTGTGAATCGGTTGTTAATAGTAACTGATTTTTGTAATTGATTAGCAACCGATTTTACAACTGATTTTTTCTCCAAAAATTCTCTCCCAATTTTTTTTATTTGCAACCAATTAGTGAATTAGTTACTAATAGTAACCGATTAAAATCGTTTGCTATTAGCGATCGACTTTTTCCTCCAAAAATTTCCCACACATTTTTTTTTATTTTGATTTGCAACCGATTTGCAAATCAGTTGTTGATTTCTGCAATCGATTGAAAGCGGTCGCTATTAGTAATCGATTTTACAACAAATTGCGAATCGATTGTAAACTTTTCTCCCCAATTTTTTTTAAAAAATTAATAACCGATTGTATCGATTGCTAATTCACTTATATAAACTACTACTCATTTTTTTCCCCTCTACTTATATTTTTTCCTACTACTCATTTTTTTCTCTCTTTCTTTCCTTTTCTCTCTTTCTTTCCTTTTCTCTCATTTTTTTCATCTTTTTCTTTTTCATTCTCATTTTTTTAATTTATTATCTTTTCTTTTCTACCATATTTTCTTCATCATTTTTTCTTTCTTATCTATTGTCTTCTTCATCTTTTCTGTCTCATATATTTTCTTCTCCATCATCTTTTTCTTTTTCATCTATTTTCTTTTTCATTATCTTTTTCTTTCTTATTTATTTTCTTCATCATTTTTTTCTTTCTCATCTTTTTCTTCTTCATCTTCTTTTTCTTTCTTATTTTTTTATTTAATTTATTTTTCTTTTACATAAAATAAAAATTTTTGTACAAATATATTTTTTGTTAGTAAATTATTTGTAGTATTAATTTTTAGTAATTTTTTTATTATAATATATACATATATATGGTAATTTTTTTTAGTAATTTATTGTTACGACCCAACCTATGGGCTGGACCGGCACTAGGACCTGGGCCAGCATAAAGCCTCCAAGGCCCGTAGTAAGCTTTACTGTTCTCAAACTCATGACTAGGCCCACAATTTAGGCCCAATATACATATAAAATAATTTAAATTAAACTGTTATAATTATATTTTGAGCCAACTTAACCCAGTAATTATAAAAAACTAAAATTAGGGGGATCCCAGCTCACCCTGTTACCTCTTTTATAACCATTTAAAACTCATAAAAATTTTTCTTTTCATTTATTAATACGAAAACTTGAATTCATACAGTCCCTGACAGGCTTAATGCTACTACTAGCACATGCGGAGTCCTAAATTACAAATTTAGAGAATAATAATATAATTAAGTAATCTTTTCATAACCTGAGAGGAAAGGGACAGGTTATTCTGAAAAATGTCTCCTCCTGTAGCTTGGAAAAATATGGTGAACAAGAGTGAGCGTTCGACTCAGAGAGTAAAATATCAATTTTAACCATAATTTCTATAACTATCTAAAACTAACGCAACCCGTAGAGTGGAATGCAACATCAATAATATTTTCACATCATAACAGCAAAAAGGTAATTTGGAGCACTCACACACCCAGTAATATTAATCATAATATATATGGGAGCTGATCCCCTATCTGACTCTCTTAAATCCAACTTTGTGCAATGAAGAACTCATTTCGGACTTCCACTTAATAACCAAATCGGGTCCCAAATAAGAACTCAAGCCGTGTCTACCCCAAAGGACCGGGTCCCAGCGAAGATCTCAAGCCGTGTCTACCCGTCCTATCCATAGTCCACACCACATCACACGTACGCCAACGCACGCACACTACTCCAAATTATCACAACAACATCCATGGCACTTTAACAGTTGTGAATTCAACATAAAACGTGCCTAGAGTTTAACTACATAGATATATGCATATAAGTGATGCATGGGCATGCTTGAATATATAATAATATCGAAATTACAATTAAAATTAATATTTTACTCACAGACACGATGACTATTGTGGGCTTTGGATGCAGAAAAAATAGTGACCTCGATCACCTAATAATTAAATTATAAATTTATTAGTACTAAGTTAAGATAAAACTCTAAAGAGGCAATAGACAGCCTAAGTCATGCTGAAAATCCGGCAGAGTTTCCCCAATACCTGGGACCTACCCAACCTGCAAAAAGGCTCAAATAACACTTCTAGATTCAACTCATATCTCATTATCATTATATGACCCCTCCTGGGCCCTCCAAACCAAGCAATACTCAAAACCTTAAAAATTACGTTTTAGTCCCTATAATTGACATTTTATAAAAATCCACTCAAACGAGCTCTAAAAATTTTAAAATTTTGCCCCGCAGTCCTTAATAATATTATAAGGCTATTGCAAAATGAATTATAGTTTTTTAATCACCCATGAATATTTTATTCAAGAATTTTACTCGATTCCATAAGTTTTCAACATCTAACATATTCTTAATTCAACCCAATTAAATATTCACATATTTAAACCTCCATCTTCAAGCTTCAACCAATTATATAAAATTTAATTATCTTAATTTCAAATAATCTTGTATGCCCATATGCTAAAAATTTAACTAAAATCCATCTATATTTTTCAAAAATATTCTACAATCACTCAAAAATTCAACAAACACCATAGAATATCTCCAAATAATTTTACTTTTATCATATATTTTTCTTAGAATTTTTCTCCAATTTTTCCTGTTTAAGAAACACTGTATTTATGCTCCACAGACAGAGAAATAATAAAAATTGTCTTACCCGAAATTTATCTGACTCAAAAATTTCAAAAATTTATGAGGAAGCCTCTGGAAGTTGAATCATCTCCATAGCCCACCGGAGCAACCGCCGGAACCACCGCTCACGATGGCCGGTCGCCGGTCGCCGGTGACATTTGTCGGATCTGATCATACCACCATGTTCCTCTCCTCTTCCTCAGTCCATAGGTGGTCTTGGATCGTCGATCCAACGGTCGAATCGTCGTAGATCTGACGAAAAAGCTTGAAAAACCTGAAACTTCTCTCCTCCATATCTTACTCATCCGACCTCCATTTGCTGCAAAATGGGTATCAAAAGAAAGCTCTCGGAACAAGCTTTCCAACGCCACCAGAATCGCCTCGATCGGGCGTCGGATGAAGCCGGAATCGCGCCGAAAAGCCGCTGCCCACTGTGCGCGCGTTTTCTCTCTCCTCTCCCTCTCTTGCCGCCGTTTCTGGTGTCTGGCCATCGCCAGATGGTCGCCGGCCAGGTGGGGAGCCGCTTGGAAGGTCGCCGGCCGGTCACCGAAGAAGGAAAGAAGAAGAAGAAGAGAGGGAAGGAGAGAAGAGAAGGGAAAATGGGGGTGTCCTCCTCCGTTTTGAAATAATTTTTTTTTTTATAAAATGTTGGCTGTGACAGTGGAAACCCACTGTCACACGCCAAAGTCCCATCCCCTTTTTTTCTGGGTTGTTACATTTATCTTATAAATATGTTTTTATATTTAATTTTTTGTTAATATTTTTTATAATAGTTATTATTAGTAATTTTTTATAATATTTTTCTATTCATTTTAATTAATAATTTATTATTTTAATAATTTTTAAAAATTTATTTATTTGAATTTTTTATTTGAAAATTTAATTTTTTTTTAATTTTTTTTATAATTAGCCACTTACTTTTCGGTTGCTATATCATTTGCAAATAGCAACTAACCGATTTATAAAATGGTTGTAAAATTATAAAATTAAAAACATTAAATTTTTTTGTAATTGATTATGTTTCGGCTACTATTGAGCAACTGATTTCAGATACTAAATTTACCAAAAGTTTTATTTTTTTAAGTTTAATTAATTTAGAAACTAATTGATTGTCGATTATTATTTGCAACCAATTTGATTATCAATTATTATTTGTAATCAGACTCATTACAACCAACTACATCGATTACTAAATCGATTATTAAATTAATTAACAATTAATTTTAGTGGATTAACAACTGACCCAATCAGTTGCTAATCCTTCTTTTCTTTTTTTGTAGTGATTTTTAAATAGACTGATCTCTTGGCCTTTCTTGAAGAAGTCTCCTTGGGATTTCACCTGAAAACAATAATCATTTGACACAAGACTCCAGACTCCACCTACCATTATGAGAAAAATAACTTACTTTTGACAAATATGTTAGAAAATGCCACTAGGGCCAAAATTTCAAAAGGATGAACGTGTACCACAATCTGGGTCATCAATTTGTAAAAATTTTCCACACCAAATTAATTATGGTGGACCTTCAATTTTTAATATTCAATGCCACTAGTGCCAAAATTTCAAAAGGATGAACGTGAACCACAATCTGGGTCATCAATTTGTAAAAATTTTCCACACCAAATTAATTATGGTGGACCTTCAATTTTTAATATTCTTGAAAATTTCCATGTGGTCTGAAAATTAAAGATTCCATTCATAAAGAAAAATTGCAAGTAGAGCACTGTCAATAGCATCCGACCATTAGCAAGATTATTTGTATTTGTTGCGTGAGTCTCTTCGTGTTATCGTTTGTGTTAGCTTGTTTTGGGAAAATGTTTGTGAGGGATGTTGTTGCCATAGTTAATGATAAATGAAGAGCTACCTATTGAGGGTGAGAAAAAAAAAACCATCAAATATTGTTCAAAAATAATGTTATATATATATATATATCATTTGTATAACATTAATAAAATTATCCATGTTTAATTGGAATAGTACAGAAAGCTAATTATGAGGGTATTTGGTTTGAATTATAAGTCATTCAAACCTACTTGTAAATAGAAAGTCGTAAATAAATTAGCATTTGATTTAATTTATAAGTTAAAAAACTACTTAAAATAAGTTAGAAATTATAAGTAAGAATACTTTACTTATGACTTTCTACTTATTTTAAAATTATTCTTTGACCAAGTAAAAAACTATATTATCCTAATAATTTTTAAAAAATATCTACATTATTCTTATTTTAAAAATAAACTAGGATTTAATAGGATTCATTAATTGATTACAGACCTTAATGGGTTTTAAATAAATCAAATATCGTTTGAAAGTAGGTTTGATTTTGTCTTTAGTTTGTTTGAAAATGATATCAAAGGATTTCAGAATCAATCACTTTCAAATTCTATTTTCTCTTAAAATTAAATAAACCAAGATAAATCTCAATTAATTTATGCATAAACTCAAACACTACAATTATTTTTACTATCAATTAATCTTTATTCTTGCTTACCTATTATTAATTTTGTTAATTTTTTTGCTTACCTATTATTATTTTGGTACAAACGGAATGATATTTTGACAATCCTAGCACTCGAGAAAACATCACCTCTTTCCACGAGGGAGTCTTTTAAATTTAAGGATGATAAAAACCGTAAAAAGCAACTAACTATAGTAATAGTATCTTCTCTTACAAATTCTCTCTAAAAACGCTGAAACAACAAAATAAAGCACTATCATAACAAACACAAATAAGACATTGACATAACTATAAATCTTTAAAAACAACTTCAACAATCTTTACCTTAAACTCCACCAAATTTTGTGCCCCAAATAATCCAGGAAATGAAAATACACATACCTCCATCGTCTATTAATAGCTAGAGGTCCCAACACACTCCAAAAGCCCACAATGAATCCAAGTGCCATGCTCACATAGAACCAATCCACTTCAGCACCATCACCCTTTCCTTTCTCTTCATCTTTTCCATTGTTAAGTATAACGCCATTTTCGCTACAATTCTCAGAGACTGGAGGTCCACATAGTCCTTTGTTGCCAACAAAGCTAGAAGAGCTAAAAGTCAGCAACTGAGTGCTTGTAGGAATTCTCCCACTCAAATTATTATTGGACAAGTTCAACAAGTTCAGAAATGTTAGATCTGCGATGCTTTGAGGAATTCCTCCGAATAATTGATTTTGAGAAAAGTCCAAAACTTCTATCATTTTCATATCACCAATATCCTCAGGAATCTTTCCAAAAAACAAATTATCTGACAAATTAAGAGACTGTAATGATAGAAGACTTGTTATTTCTTTTGGAATCTCTCCTGATAAATTATTGTCAGAAAGATCTATACTTTTCACGAATTTTAGAATTTTCTCATACTCAACCATTCTTCCTTTCATCACAATCAATGCATCATCTCCAAAATATAAATATCCAGTATACACATTAAAAACTTGTGCTACTGAATCAATTTTAGTCATTGAACTAAAGTTTTTAATGCAACTTGGGAAGATGCCAGAGAGATTATTATGAGAAAGGTCTAGAATCTGCAAAGAAGCCAAATGACAAAGTTCCTTAGGTATATGCCCATGAAACTTGTTTGCACGAAAGTTGAGAATAACCAAATTGGAAAGCCTTTCCCCAATCCATGTTGGAATGTGCCCGATCAGTTCATTTTCACCAATGTCAAGTGTGGTCAACTTCGAACAATTTTGAAGTGACAAAGGTATTTCACCTGAGAGGTTATTCCTTTTGTTTAAAAGACTCCCATTTTGGCTTTATGTGTTGTCTTAGCTATTTATGGGTTTTCTTGGATGATTTGTATCTTCTTGTCAGGTTTTTCCACTTAACATGCCACGTCGAGAATGGGTATATTGGGGAGGTCTATTGACCGGGCTTAGAAGGATACGCTCATGTTAAGTTTTTCGTGGCTGTTAATTTTAAAAAAATTGCATGCTTACTTTTAAAAAAAAGTCTAATTCAAATCTACACTTAACCTGATCATAATTTGCCATCACACTCTCAAGAAGATAAAAAGAAGAAAAGAGAGAGCATATATACTAATACATTGAATGCATGCCATGATCACTATTGCAGCATGCATATAACTCACAAATCCATTAGAAATCAAAAAATCTATTCATCCTATCATAAAGTGAAATACAAGTATTGTTAGCAAAGTTTATTCCTTTTTTTTTTCTTTCAAAATGGGCCTCAGATAAATGGTAAAACGCAGAACTAATAAGAAATTATGGCTTCCTAGCTAGATAAATCACTATTTCTTTGGGGTAGTGAAACTCATTTGCTACAACTTTAAAACAAACAAAAGATCTAATAACACTACCTAATGCCAAACTCAACTAACCACCAAACTGAACAATAGACATTGCTTAAAAATCATTAAAAATTTCGTTTTGATAATGTTATAAACACTTTCGTTTTGAATGCTATAATATTCTTTTAATAATTGATTTATATTATATTTTCTTACAAGTAAATTTATTAAAACATAGTTAAAAATTTCTTACATTGATCTTCAAAATATAATATCATGCGAAAAAATACAAATATTTTAGTATTGTGAACAATATAAAGGTATTTTTGATTCAAAACTTGCGAACCAATGGCCTTTCGGGATGTATTTAGCTGGATGAAGGGTCGACATCCACTTCATGTAATGAAATGTTTGAATCTGACTTTATTATTAGTTCAAGCTTTAAAGGGTTCTAGTTTTCTTGTTTCTTGCTTTGGGGTTGTGGTTCAAGATTGTAAATTTTTATTGTTAGACTTTGATTCATGGTCTGCCTCTTTTGTTAAGAGGTTAGCGAACACTTGTTGGCGGTTGACAATTGATTTTACGTTTGATCTCCAAGAGTGAGGTCCTATCCCTCCTGTCTTTATTGCTGATATTGTTCGTTTTTATATTTTATGATTTATAAAATTTTACATTCTCATAAAAAAAAAAAGAAGTATTAATTTCAATATTTTAATAAATTTATAGTAGAAAAAACTTTTATTATTAATTATAAATTATTAAAATTTAAGTGATATTAAAATTTTAAATGTTATAAATATTATAAAAAATTAAAGATATTTTAGACAATTCACAAGTTTATCCCTTCATCCGTATTTTATGTACATTATGGATGCTGCCAATTGGCTTCTCGAGCCTGATACTTAAATGAATTGCTCTTCTCCATTAGTGAAAAACCAGGAAATCTGAACAGAAGTCACAGACCCTCATTAAGATTTAAAACCCTAAATTTGGATGCGGATTTGAAATGAAGAGAGAATTGCAATGATCAGACATGGGACTCATACATGTTAATAACAGTAGGCACTTGGCATCAGCACTCCGGAAAAATTAGAGTTCGGTTTGGTTTGGCTTGGTTTGATTTCTAATTAATAACTCTAGAAATTTTCGATTTTTTATTTTTAGTTGATTAACTTTGGTTTAGTAACTGAATTTATATTCATTATATTTTTATTAATAATATATTATTTATAATTATTCTTTTATTAGTAAGAGATCACGTTTACTATTTTTATAACTAATTAAAAAATATTAAAATTTTGTTTTTATTAATATATTATTAATTAATTATATATATAATATATTATATTTTTTCAATTATTTAAATTATAATCTATTAAATATTTTTTTATTTCCGTTAAATTTAATTTTTTTAATTTTAATTCGATTCAATTAATGTAAATAAAATTATTTAAAATTTTGATTGGCTCATCGATTCAATTAATCATTGCTCACTCATCTCTTGGCCTTTCCTGAAGAAGTCTCCTCGTGTAATTAATAATGACCTCCTCGATCTACCGAAAAAAAGAAAAAAATAGTGACCTCCTCTTGTAATACATAGATTATGTTGACGTTACAATTTGGTCATACATTCAGCCATTCCTAATATCCCCAACATTGATCCATCTTATTCACTGGTTGACTTGAGTTCAAATCACTTTAGAGGTCCATTACCTTGTATCTACACCAAAGTGAAAGCACTGGCTCTTTACAATAATTCATTTTCAGGTTCCGTATCCCACTTCCTTTGTTACAAGGTGAATGAGGTGAAGGGAATGAAAATTCTTAGCATTGACAACAATCTTTTATCCGGAGAAATACCATATTGTTGGTCAAGTTGGTCAGAAATGTGGTTTTTATCATTAAACAACAACAACTTGAGCGGCAATAATTCCAAGTCGATTGGGGCATTAACATTCCTTAAATCCTTGCATCTTCGTAATAATAGCCTCTTTGGTGAAATACCTTTGTCACTTCAAAATTATGTAGGGTTAATCACACTTGACATTGGTGAAAATCAATTAATTGGGCACATTCCGAGATGGATGGGGGAAAGACTTTCGCATTTGGTTATTCTCAACCTTCGCACAAATAAGTTCCATGGATATATACCTAAAGAGCATTGTCATTTGGCTTCTTTGCATATTCTAGACCTTTCTCACAATAATCTCTCTGGGACCATCCCAAGCTGCATAAAAGACCTCACTGCAATGGCTACAATTAAGTCGGTGGGGCAAGTTTTTAATTTCTCGAGTGCATATTCATTTTATGGAGATGATGCATTGATTATGATGAAAGGAAGAATGGTTGAGTATGACACTATTCTAACATTCATGAAAAGTACAGATTTTTGCAAAAATAATTTATCTGGAAATATTCCTAAAGAAATAACGAGCCTTTTATCGTTGCAATTTCTTAATTTATCAGATAA
Source organism: Hevea brasiliensis (assembly GCF_030052815.1). NCBI lineage: Eukaryota > Viridiplantae > Streptophyta > Magnoliopsida > Malpighiales > Euphorbiaceae > Hevea > Hevea brasiliensis. The sequence goes on from NC_079502.1 coordinate 2,614,068, forward strand.
TTTGTTATCTGAAAAGATTCCTAAGAATATAAGTGCTATGAAATGGGTAGAAGTTTTGGATTTTTCTCAAAATCAATTATTTGGAAGAATCCCTCAGAGCATCACAAATTTAATGTTTTTGAGCCTCTTGAACCTATCCAACAATGACTTGAGTGGGAGAATTCCTTCAAGCACTCAACTGCTAACTTTCAATTCCTCTAGTTTCATTGGCAACAAAGGACTCTATGTACCCCCACTCACTAAGAAATACAGCATAGATGGTGTTATATTCAACACTACAAATGAAGAAGGAAAAGGAAAAGGAAAAGGAAAAGGTGATGATGGTCTTCAAGTTTGATTTTATATAAGCATGGCACTTGGATTCATTGTGGGCTTTTGGAGTGTATTGGGTACTCTTGTGGTTAATAGACGATGTAGGTATGCATATTTTCATTTCTTGGATTGCTTGGGGCAAAAAATTTGGTGGTATTTGAGGTAAATGTTGTTACAATTATTGCTTCTAATGATTTATAGTTATACTAATGTCTTCTTTGTATTTGTCATGCAAGTCCTTTGTTTTGTTGTTTCAGTGTTTTTAGATAGATTTTGTAAGAGACGATATTGTTAATATCGTTAATTGCTTTTATGAATTTTCTGTAACTTCTAACTAGATTTTTCCACTTAGCATTCATCACCCAGGCTGGTTCTCTCAGGGAAGCTTGTTGGCTGGGGTTAGTATGGTGGTGTTTGCAAAGTTTTTCACTTATCGAAAAATTGCTTTGATGACTTTTGTCATCCTTAAAAGTTGAAACACTCTCTCATAGAAAGAGGTGATGATTTCTCAAGTGCGAAGATTGTCAAAAAATTTTCTTGTTGGTAATACCAAAATATATAATTAATAGCCCCCACATAATCTACACATGTTTTGAAACTTAAGTTCGTCAACCTAGCTCAAAGAGAAAAAAGAATAGCTTAGACTAGGGTAAGTTTTGGCTCAAGATCAAGTCAGCAATAAATCTCAAGATGTCATTGCCTTATGTATCTTTTTTTTTTTGGATAAGCTGCCTCATATATCTTTTGTTCACGTTTTATGTGAAGCTAACTCCATTGCTGATCAACTAGCAAAGCAAGGCAGTCTGCATCAAGAGGATTTTGTTGTGTTTCTCTAACTCCTCTACATTTGTTGTTGCGAGAGTTTAATCTCCATGCTCTCGAAGTTCATGTTAAGCTAGTTGCATGTCCTTTTGTTTAATCTGGGTGCTAATTAAATGGTGTTATGGGTTTTTGAACCCTTGCATTTTGGCTAGGTGTGTTGTCTTAGCTGTTTCTTGATTTTCTTGGATGGTCTCTCTCTCTCTCTCTCTCTCTCTCTCTCTCTCTCTCTCTCTCTCTCTCTCTCTCTCTCTCTATATATATATATATATAATTCACAATTTTTTCATTTGATTTATTTCTTATCAGAGTTCAAACTCTGAAACTTTTTAATCTTGTAAATGATTCTAATAGTACTAAGTGAAAGATTATCCATAATTGTCAATGTTTTTTAAATTTTCTTTTATTGATTTTGAACATTTTTAAAAGGAATATGGGCTTTCAAAATTTTAATATTGTTTTTTTTTTAAAAAAAATTTAATAATGTTAATTCCTAAATTATGAAGCATGTAATCAAGCTACAAGCCCAATGGCTTTATGTTTTTGAATTACGTAGCTTAATCTTCTCCACAAAAAGTTTCAACCAAAACAAGTACACTAATGAAAGGGACCAACTATTTTGAAGAAGATAAGTACTAAGAGACTGCTACCCTTCACTCTCTTTCTTTTATAAATAACAGAGGGCCCAATGGCTTTATATTTTAGGTTTAAATTTTTAATATTTATTAGATATTTTATAAAATTATACAGGAAACTATATAAAATATAAAAAAGAATAAAATTAAATTCACACATCTGCAGAATTTCTAAAATCATAAAATTACATTTTAGATATAAAATTATCATAATAAATTTCAATATATATATATATATATATTACTTGTGGAAAATAGTTTTTCATTTTCTATTTTTCAATTTCTAAGAAAAATCCTGTATAAAATAAGGAAAAGCATGTTCACCTGTAAATAATAAAAAATAATTTTTTTTTAATTTTAAAAATATTTGTATCTTTTATAATTAAAAAATAAATTATTTTAAAATATAATTAAAATTTTATTTTATTTTATTTTAAAATTTTTAATATACATTATTTATTTATTTTATGATAATATAATTATTTTATTATTATTATAAATAAATATTTTTAAAATTATTATTTAATTTAAGATTAAAAAAGTTATAGTTTGATTTTGGTTATGAAAAGGTGATTGTTTTTCATTTGGAAAACAATTAAAAAATAAAATTTTTGTTATAAAGGAAAACAATAGAAAATATCTTAAAATTATTTTCTAAATCTTAGTTAAATTTTAAAAAATTGATGAAATTCCGTTTTCTAATTTTTTTTTATAAAACTTGAAAAAAAAAACTCAATTTTTCATAAGTGAATATGCCTCAGATTCTCGTTGAAGTCATCTCAAAAATCATAAATTTTTAAATTTCAATTTTAATATTAAAAACAAATAAATAAATAAATTATTGTACAGATCTACCCGCTAGCCCATCTCTATACGATGGTTTGGTTTTAGCCTAGTGAATTAACAATGGTTCTCACTTTTTGCTTGTATCCTCATGTATCCTTTGTTCATGTTTTACACAAAGATAACTCCATCGTTGCCTGAATTTCAAAATGTCACTACCTCATGTATCCTTTGTTCATGTTTTACACAAAGATAACTCCATCGTTGATCAACTAGTGAAGCAAGGTGATCTGCATCAAAAGGATTTTGTTGTGTTCCTGTAGCTCCTTTACATCTGTTGTTATGAGAGTTTAACTACCCTGCTCTTGAAGTTTATGTTAAGTTTGTTATGTGTCCTTTTGTTTGATCTTGGTGCTTGAGTGTTGTTATGGGTTTTAATCCTCCCATTTTGGCTTGATGTGTTGTCTTAGCTATTTCTGGGTTTTCTTGGATGGTTTGTATCTTTTTGTCAAGTTTTTCCACTCAACATGCCACATCTAGAATGGGTATATTGGAGAGGTCTATTGACCTGGCTTAGAAGGATACGCTCATGTTAAGTTTTTCATGGCTATTAATTTAAAAAAAATTGCATGCTTACTTTTAAAAAAAAAGTTTAATTAAAATCCACACTTGAATTTAAATAACCTGATCATAATTTGCCATCACACTCTCAAGAAGATAAGAAGAAGAAAAGAGAGAGCATATATACTAATACATTGCATGCATGCCATGATCACTATTGCAGCATGCATATAACTCACAAATCCATTAGAAATCAAAAAATCTATTCATCCTATCATAAAGTGAAATACAAGTATTGTTAGCAAAGTTTATTCCTTTTTTTTTTTCTTTCAAAATGGGCCTCAGATAAATGATAAAACGCAGAACTAATAAGAAATTATGGCTTCCTAGCTAGATAAATCACTATTTCTTTGGGGTAGTGAAACTCATTTGCTACAACTTTAAAACAAACAAAAGATCTAATAACACTACCTAATGCCAAACTCAACTAACCACCAAACTGAACAATAGACATTGCTTAAAAATCAATGAGAGGCTCTCTTGAAGTTCAAGCATGAGCCCAAACGTGCTTCAAACCGGCTCTGCTTATCAAAAAATTGGCCATCTCCTCGAACTCCATTTTCAAACTCTTTCTTTCACAAATCGAATATCTTGACTTTAAGCAATTTTCTTCTTTTAATTATTACTATTTTTTTTTGTGACACATGCGTTGCACGCGCATCTTATAATTTTTAATACGTCCATTTTTATCATTTTTAATTAAATTTTTTTAAAATCATAATTTTAATTTAAAATTTAAAATCTTAATTTATATATTTTATTTTTTATGTGCAATCATACTAATTCTATATAATTTACATATAAAATATATGGATATAACTATCAAGTTAAATTTTTTTTAAAAATTTAATTATTAAAAAAATTAAAAATTTTAATTATTACAAAATCATAATTTTTAACTATTATAATTCTTCACATATATATAAAAAAATTTTAAAAAAAAATGCTATAAACACTTTCTTGATAATGTTATAAACACTTTCGTTTTGAATGCTATAATATTCTTTTAATAATTGATTTATATTATATTTTCTTACGAGTAAATTTATTAAAACATCATTAAAAATTTCTTACATTGATCTTCAAAATATAATATCATACAAAAAAATACAAATATTTTAATAGTCGAATATTTCACTTTTAATATATATATATATATATATATATATATATATATATATATATATATATATATATTGCAATATAATTTTTCTTCTTTATGAAAATATCTAATTTTTTCCGTTTGAATTTTAATGTATTTTATATTCACCATCTATATGTGCACGTGATTTATTATAAAAATTTTATAATTAAATTTAATTTTGTAATTGTATGTCTTTTTTTTTTAAAATATATAAATTTAATTATATATTTTTATAAATATTACATTATTGTATATAATTTAATTGTATGTTTTGATATTATTGTATACTTTCACAAATGTTGGAGATGTGTATTTTTTAAAAAGAAGAAATTGTTAGATTAATTGCATTATTAGAATTAAATTTTTTAGTATTGTGAACAATATAAAGGTATTTTTGATTCAAAACTTGCTGAACCAATGGCCTTTCGGGATGTATTTAGCTGGATGAAGGGTCGACATCCACTTCATGTAATGAAATGTTTGAATCTGACTTTATTATTAGAACAAGCTTTAAAGGGTTCTAGTTTTCTTGTTTCTTGCTTTGGGGTTGTGGTTCAAGATTGTAAATTTTTATTGTTAGACTTTGATTCATGGTCTGCCTCTTTTGTTAAGAGGTTAGCGAACACTTGTTGGCGGTTGACAATTGATTTTACGTTTGATCTCCAAGAGTGAGGTCCTATCCCTCCTGTCTTTATTGCTGATATTGTTCTTTTTTATATTTTATGATTTATAAAATTTTACCTTCTCATAAAAAAAAAAAAGAAGTATTAATTTGAATGTTTTAATAAAGTTATAGTAGAAAAAACTTCTATCATTAATTATATATTATTAAAATTTAAGTGACTTTAAAATTTTAAATGTTGTAAATATTATAAAAAAAAATTAAAGGTATTTTAGCCAATTTACAAGTTCATCCCTCGTCCGTATTTTATGTATATTATGGATGCCGCCAATTGGCTTCTCGAGCCTGATACTTAAATGAATTGCTCTTCTCCATTAGTGAAAAACCAGGAAATCTGAACAGAAGTCACAGACCCTCATTAAGATTTAAAACCCTAAATTTGGAGGCGGATCTGAAATGAGGAGAGAATTGCAATGATCAGACATGGGACTCATACATGTTAATTACAGTAGGCACTTGGCATCAGCACTCCAGAAAAATTAGAGTTCGGTTTGGTTTGGCTTGGTTTGATTTCTAATTAATAACTCTAGAAATTTTCGATTTTTGATTTTTAGTTGATTAACTTTGATTTAGTAACTGAATTTATATTCATTATATTTTTATTAATAATATATTATTTATAATTATTCTTTTATTAGTAATAGATCACGCTTACTATTTTTATAACTAATTAAAAAAAATTAAAATTTTGTTTTTATTAATATATTATTAATTATATATAATATATTATATTTTTTCAATTATTTAAATTATAATCGATTAAATATTTTTTATTTCAATTAAATTTAATTTTTTTTAATTTTAATTCGATTCAATTAATATAAATAAAATTATTTAAAATTTTGATTGGCTCATCGATTCAATTAATCATTGCTCACTCATCTCTTGGCCTTTCTGGAAGAAGTCTCCTCGTGTAATTAATAATGACCTCCTCGATCTACCAAAAAAAAATAATAATAAATAATGATCTTCTCGTGTAATACATAGATTATGTTGACGTTACAATTTGGTCATAAAATTCATAATTAATAACCTACGTGTGTAACACATTGTGTTTTGTTTTTCTAGGAATATGATTCTTATACCCACCATGGGATAAATCTCCAACCTTAATACTGAAACTCACGAGCCAAATTAGTTTGTCAAACTGTAAAAGATACATTTTTTTTATAAGCAAGAGTTATTTCATTAAGAATTAAGTCAGAAAATTTTAACTAAGCCCCGTCGATAGTAATGTAACAAGGGCTAATATGGCTTAAACTTGAAACTTCATAATCCTAAAGTGTTAACCTCATGTAAAATTAATTTACTATTAGACGATTAGCGATTGCATTATACGTTAACTAATGAGTTTTAAATTAGTAGTATCAGAGCTTGTCAATAAAAATATAAAATTTTAAATTTAAATTTGGATCAAAATTAAATAGCTAAAAATCTATCGGTTGCAAATCATAGTGCCAAAATTTCAAAAAATTGACATGCAACACAATTTCTTATATATATATATATATATATATATATATATATATTGATGGAAAGATTTGAAAAGTGAAAACTTAAACCTAACTCTTTCAAATGAGTAATGTGTCTTCAACCATTCGACCACATAAAGATAAGCGAGCAACACAATCTTGCTTGTTCATCAATTTGGACAAATTTTCCACACCAAATTAGTTATAGTGGACCTTCAATTCTTAATAGTCTTGGAAATTCCTGTGTGAGACTGAAAATCAAAGGATACTTTCATACAGAAACATTGCAAGTAGAGAATTGTAAATAGCATTTGGCCCTTAGCAAGATTCTTTGTATTTGTTATGTGAGTCTCTTCATATTATTGTTATATGAGCACTTTAAATCAATCAGTAACCCAATCAAAACTAATCAAATTGAATAAAAAAAAAATTTAAAAACTACTTCCAAAATCAATAAAATTACACTTTAATTATTTAAAATTGACTCTGTTAGATAAGTGATATACTTTTAGCTGTTGAACTGAGGCACGCTTGCCAAATTCTAAAGTTACACTTTGGTCATGAAATTCATAATGACTAAGGCGTGTAACACATTGTGTTCTATTATTCTAGTGGCCATGGAAAAATAAATAAGTGGTACTGGTGCATGCACTTGCAATGTGTTTCCACTAGATTGCAACCAAATTGGAAAGTGAATGATTAAATCGGTTAAGTAATTTAACAACAGATTTGTTTTTGTCTCAATTAGTTCTATATTTTTATTTGAAATAAAATATTTAAAAATAAAACAATATTAATATTTTTTTTCTTACCACCAAATTGATATTGCTACCAAATTAATAATATAAGTTATCCAAATTATGCCAAACTGTACAAGGTAGAGCACTATAAATAGCAACCATTGGCAAGCTTGTTGCACCAAACTGAATTGTCATGGAAAAATCAATGAGTGCTCGACTTACAATTTCTTTCCAATCTTCATTACCTTAATCTCAATGTTGCCTACAATTATCTATATGTTGAGAATTTGCATTGGCTTTATGGTCTTTCTTTCCCAGAATTCCTTGATTCCTAATGTGTATCTTAGAAAAACCTTCAATTGGTTGAAAGATATAAACACTCTTCCTTCTCTAGTAGAATTATACTTGTCAAATTGCTATCTTAGTCAACTTCACTCCTCTAGTAAATGTTAATTTTTCCTCTCTTTCCATTTTTGATTTGTTAGGGAATTTTTTTTTCATGAATCTTTTGTTCCTAATTGGATTTTTCATCTTAAAA